>NC_045964.1:60327703-60435203 GCF_010909765.2 Amblyraja radiata
TGCCATTCAATCATGGCTGATCTATCTTTTCCTCTCAACCCCATTCTCCTGCCTTCTCCCCATAACCCCTGACCCCCCCTACTAATCAAGAATCTATCTATCTCCGCCTTAATAACATCCATTGACTTGGACTCCACAGCTTATGGTTTGTTCCATAAGGCCGGTCCCGTATGGGACAAACCAATTTAGCCCAAGATACGGGATGTCCCGGCTAATACAGTAATGAATTCCACAGAGTGGATATGGAGAGGATGTTTCCACTAGTGGGAGAGTCCGGAACTAGGTGACAGTCTCAGAATAAAAGGATGTACCTTGAGAATGGAGATGAGGAGGAATTTCTGTAGTCAGATGGTTTAGTTTAGAGATACAGCGCGGAAACAGGCCCTTCGGCCCACTGGGTCCGCGCCGACCAGCGATCCCCGCACATGAACACTATCCTACACCCACTAGGGACAATTTTTACGTTGAAAACCCACGCAGGTCACAGGGAGAACGTACAAACTCTGTACAGACAGCAACTCTACCGCTGCGCCACCGTGAATCTGTGGAATTCATTGCCGCAGACGGCTGTGGAGACCGCTAATGGTGATATATAAAGCGGAGTTTGATCGGTTCTTGGTCAGTAAGGGCATCAAAGGTCACGGGAATGAGGTTGAGGGGGAAACATAGATCAGCCATGATAGAATGACGGGTCGAATGGCCTAATTCTTCTTCTCCTCCTCCTTCTTGTGATATTACTAAGCAGCCCCTTAAAATTTAAAGCTTAGATTTTCGACATGAAATCTTTAGGGCATCTGCTATTATTTCCAATATATGTAGAGATTCATTTTTCATTGCTTATTAGCAAGTTTCTATGTTGGCAGCGCCTGCCACCACAGAACCACTCATGGCTGCATCCTACAGTGTGTACCTGAAACATGATGATAGCCATGGAAAGGATTAATGGCATAAGAAATTATGAATAACTTAACACAACAAATTTGCCAGATCTCCCAAGAGCAGTCGCTAAATCTCCCTGCCCAAGACACATCTCCTCTTCAATCCCAAAACTGCATTGTTTGTTTTAGATTTAGTTTCCAGTTTGTAATTGTAGTAATACAGTGTCGAAACAGGCCCTTCGGCCCACCATGCCCATGCTGGCCAGCAATCGCCCATACGCTATTTCTACCCTGCACAGGATCAGGGACCTTGTTGTAAAGTACAGAATAGTGAAAGGCTCGGATAGAGTGGATGTTTCCACTAGTGGGAGAGTCTGCGGCTAGATGCCAAAGCCACAGAATTAAAGGACATTCCTTTAGGAAGGGGGTGAGGAGGAATTTCTTTGGTGGTGAATCTGTGGAATTCTTTGTCACAGAAGGCTGTGGAGGCAAAGTCAATGGATATTCATAAGGCGGATAGATAGATTCTTGATTAGTACGGGTGTCAGGGGTTATGTGGAGAAGGCGGGAGAATGGAGATAGGAGGGAGAGATAGATCCACCATGATTGAACGGCAGAGTAGACTCGATGGGCCGAATGGCCTAATTCTGCTCCTGTCGCTTTGGACCTTATGACTTTCGCATCCTACACACTCGGGGCAATTTACAGAAGCCAACTAACCTACAAACCTGCACATCTTTGCGATGTGGGAGGAAACCGGAGCTCCCGGAGGAAACCCACGCAGTCCTAGTGTGAACATACAAACTCTGCACAGACAGCACCCGAGATCAGGATGGAACCCGGGTCTCTGGCGCTGTGAGGCAGCAGCTCTACCGCTGTGCCACCGTGCCGGCCTATTTCCTGAAACATTGCTATCTCCACTTGACAGATGCCCTTAAACACCTTCAACAAAAAAATAATATTCTTTTGTTTACAAATAAACTCCTTTCATCGTGTACAAAGATTGATTTCCTATTTACTGATTCCTATACGATGTAAGACGCTGCATAAGATGTTCTGCTTGTTTACCTTTGTATTTTTATTCTTTCATCTTTACTCTTGTGAAAAACTGAAGCCGCACTCTGAAGCAACACCACGGCATCTCAGGCATCTCTGACATTCAGAAGTTTCAGCAGGTGGACAAAAATGCTGGAGAAACTCAGCGGGCGAGGCTGCGTCTATGGAGCGAAGGAATAGGTGCCGTTTCGGCTCGAGACCCTTCTTCAGAAATGTCAGTTTGCACCAACATAAGGCTTTATCACACTTGAGTTAATAGCCCTGTCCCATGGTACGAGTTCATTCCAAGAGCTCTCCCGAGTTTGCCCTGATTCGAACTCGGAGATTTACGGTAATGGCCGCTCGTCGGTACTCGGGGCTCTCGTGGACATTTTTCAACGTGTTGAAAAATCTTCACGAGTCTTCCTGAGCTTACCTGCCGTTAGCGAGTCTTCCCGAGTACCTGCCGTTAGCGTTACGCGCTGCTAAGAGACGTCCCCGAGCTCCGACGTACCCGCTACGTTCATTCTCCGTGCTTACCATGAGTTTGATTTTTTTTAAACTCGGGAGAGCTCTTGGAATGAACTCGCACCGTGGGGCAGGGCTTTTAAGTTTTCGCTTGAGTTCAGTTTATTGTCACATGTGCCGAGGTACAGTGAAAAGCTTTTGTTGCGTGCTGACCAGTCAGTGGAGAGACGACACGTGATTACAATCGGGCCATTTGCAGTGTGCAGTTACATGACAAAGGAATAAGGTTTAGTGCAAGGTAAAGCCAGCAAAGTCCGATCACCAGTCTGAATAAGGACCCTGACCTGAAACATCACCTATCCATGTCCTCCGGAGATGCTGCCTGACCCACTGAGTTACTCCAGCACTTTTTTTGCGCAAACCAGCATCTGCAGTTCAGAGATAGACACAAAATGCTGGAGTAACTGAGTGGGTCAGACAGCATCTCTGGACAAAAGGAACAGGCGACGTTTTTGGTCGAGGTGCTTCTTCACACTCCGGAATTTTGTGTCCATCTTCAGGGTAAACCAGCACCTGCAGTTCCCTCCTAAACACAGCATCTGCAGTTCCTCATATCTACCAGGCGTCTGACATTTTAATGGAATGAGATAAACCATTCTTCATTTCTTTTAGTGGAAGATGCACAGAGTCTGCATGTTGGCAAGTTGGGCCGAAGGGCTCGTTTCCAGGCTGTATAAGATAAACACTAGTTAATCCGTGAGTGAACCGGAGCCCGGCTCCAAACTATTCCTGCACACAATGTTGTCCGGCTATCTAGCTGGACAGGGATTCAACTCGTTGGATACGGAAATGAGAATGGACAAACAAAAAGGCATTTAATCAAGTCTCACACAATCAGGGCTGATTATTAACATAAACTATGCAGGGTTACTAAGCAATTTGTGTATCTTTGCGCACTTTCCCGCAAAGTATTATAATCATAAGCAGCGACCTCTTGGCGTTGTCGATAATGGAAAGCAGATTACAAGTGTGCAGGGACTTGCTGTGTGAACGCAGTTGTTGCTGAAACTCTTTGAGGAGTGACATGGAGGGCGTGCGAGATTGTCATCGTCCCGCCAGGCTCATTACTGTAATTTTGCAACTCGCTTTTTAATAATAACTATAGCTTGCGACAAAAGGGGTGCATTGACAAACACGCCGGGATGCATCGCAGCACGGTTTTGGCAACAACTCCATCCAAGACCGCAAGCAATCGCGGCGAATTGTGGACGCAGCCCAGACCGTCGCGCAAATCGACCTCCCTTCCATTGATTCCATTTATACCTGGCGCTGCCTCGGCAAGGCCGGCAGCATAATCAAGGACCAGTCTCGCACCGGTCACTCCCTCTTCTCCCCTCTCCCGTCAGGCAAAAGGTGTAGAAGCATGACAACGCACACCTCCAGATTCAGTGACAGTTTCTTCCCAGCTGTTATCAGGCAACTGAATCATCCCACCACAACCAGAGAGCAGTGCTGAACTACTATCTACCTCATTGGTGACCCTCGGACTATTTGACCGGACTTTGCTGGCTTTACCTTGCACTAAACGTTATTCCCTCATCATGTATCTGTACACTGTAAATGGATCGATTGCGATCAAGTTTTGTCTTTCCGCTGACTGGTTAGCACGTAACAAAATCTTTTCACTGTACCTCGGTACACGTGACAATAAACTAAACTCAAACCGAACTACTATAGTACAATATTCTGAAACGCGCGGCTTAAAAATGTCCTTCTTTATCTCCCACACACACACACTTGCTCTCTTCAAAATCAGAATGCTATTCATGCTAATCACTTTCTCCATTGTGGCTGGTTGCAAAAAACAGAGAGAGAGAAAAAGCCAAGTGATAATGATTCATTATTGCACGGAATTTCTGCCAAAATAGAGGGGGGGGGGGAATAGCGAGTTCATTTACAGCTTGCTTCTACAAGAGTACACAACATTGAGGTCACACCAAGTCAACTGGGTTAGGACGGCCAAGGTGGTGCAGTGCTAGAGTTACTGCCTCACAGCGCCAGAGACCCGGGGTTCGATCCCGACTACGGGCGCTGTCTGCACGGAGTTTGTACGTTCTCCCCGTGACCCACGTGGGGTTTTATACACAATAGAAAATAGGTGCAGGAATAGGCCATTTGGCCCTTCGAGCCATCACCGACCGCTATTCAATGTGATCATGGCTGATCATCTCCAATCAGTATCCCGTTCCTGCCTTCTCCCCATATCCCCTGACTCCGCTATCTTCAAGAGCCCTATTTAGCTCACTCTTGAAAGTATCCAGAGAACCGGCCTCCACCGCCCTCTGAGGCAGAGAATTCCACAGACTCACCACTCTCTGTGAGAAAAAGTGTTTCCTCGTCTCCGTTCTAAATGGCTTACCCCTTATTCTTAAACTGTGGCCCCTGGTTCTGGACTCCCCCAACATCAGGAACATGTTTCTCCGAGATCTTCGGTTTCCTCCCACACTTCAAAAACGTACAGGTTTGTAGGTTAATTTGTTTGGTAAATGTGTACTGTAAATTGCCACTAGTGTGTGTGTGTGTGTGTGTGTGTGTGTGTGTGTGTGTGTGTGTGTGTGTGTGTGTGTGTGTGTGTGTGTGTGTGTGTGTGTGTGCGTGTAGGGTAGTGTTAGTGTGCGGGGATCGCTGGTCAGCGCGGACTCGGTGGACCGAAGGGCCTGTTTCCGCGCTGTTTCCTAAACTAAACTGGAGTGAGCGGGGACACAAGCGTAGCGCCCCCTTTGCGTGGCTGGAACTGACAGCTCCGCAGTTACCCACGGACACATCAAAAAGTTCCTCCCAAAGACAAAGCCAACATCGTGTTTAACGCAGCAGGCGTTTAGAGCATTGTGCTCGATTGCGGGCCATCATTTTAAATGAAAGATGTCGTCCAACTGGAAAGGGCGCAGAGAAGATTCACGAGGATGTTGAGAGGACTCGAGGGTCTGAGCTACAGTGAGAGGTTGAGCAGGCTGGGACTCTATTCCTTGGAGCTCAGGAGGATGAGGGGTGATCTTATAGAGGCCGACGTGATATTATAAGATGGAACTTTATTTATCCCAGGAGGGAAATTGGAAAAAGGCAGGAACGGGGTACTGGTTGTGGATAATCAGCCATTGAATGGCGGTGCTGGCTCGAAGGGCCGAATGGCCTACTCCTGCATCTATTGTCTATGGTCTGCCAACAGTCATAAAACACTTTTTCTCACAGAGAGTGGTGAGTCTGTGGAATTCTCTGCCTCAGAGGGCGATGGAGGCAGGTTCTCTGGATGCTATCAAGAGAGAGCTAGATAGGGTTCTTAAAAATAGTGGAGTCAGGGGATATGGGGAGAAGGCAGGAACGGGGTACTGATTGGGGATAATCAGCCATGATCACATTGAATGGCGGTGCTGGCTCGAAGGGCCGAATGGCCTACTCGTGCACCTATTGTCTATAACACAACAAGATGTATGAAACATGAAATTAAAGTGACGAGTGGCAAGCCCAGGATTGTGGGTGTGCAAAGATTTGGGGAGGGGGGGGGGGGGGGGGGGGGGTGGGGGGAGTCAGTCTACCACTTGACAGAAGGGGGAGGAGTTGTACGTGTGGAATGGGTAACATAGAACATAGAAAATAGGTGCAGGAGTAGGCCAGTCGGCCCTTCGTAGCCAGCACCGCCATTCAATATGATCACGGCTGATCATCCAAAATCAGTACCCCGTTCCTGCCTTCTCCCCATATCCCTTGATTCCGTTAGCCCTAAGAGCTAAATCTGACTCTCTCTTGAAAACATTCATGAATTGGTCTTCACCGCCTTCTGTGGCAGAGAATTCCACAGATTCACAACTCGCTGCGTGACGTTCCTACTTCAGACTGATCTCTCATTATCTCTTTGGCTTGTCTGATGGGCCTGTCCCACTTTGGTGGTTTTTCAACGGACTGCCGGTGAGAAAATGTGTTTTATGACTGTTGGCAGACAATAGACAATAGGTGCAGGAGTAGGCCATTCGGCCCTTCGAGTCAGCACCTCCATTCAATGTGATCATGGCTGATCATCCACAATCAGTACCCCGAGTGGAGAACACACACACAGCTTCCTTCACCAGCCCGTTATGCAGGCGGGGGACAGGGCAAGTGGGGGGAGCGCTGTCTGAGTGAAATTCACACGGTGCAAAGCCAAGGTGATACAGACACTTACCGCGATGAACAGGAAGGTTGGGGCTGTAATTAAGACGGTGAAAGCTCAATGTACCGGAAGTCCTTTAAATGAGGTGGGGTGAGAGGGGGTAGAAGGAGTGGAGACAACTTTTAAGAAGCCAGAGATACACGGCTGTGAACCTCGGCAGACATTTAACATTACCGGTCGGGTATCCTTGGTTCTGAAAACTACTGCTTACGTTTTTTATTTCCTCAATGAGCCAATGAAATTCACCGGTCAGCACCGGCTACAACCTACGAGAACCTTCGACCTCCTGGCAACCCACTAGGACCTCCTGGCGACCCACCTACGGCACGAGAATTCTCGCTACTCTCCATGGCGGCTTCATTTTGGTTGCCGCTAATATTTCAACGTGTCAGCACCTCCATTCAATGTGATCATGGCTGATCATCCACAATCAGTACACCGAGTGGAGAACACACACACACACACAGCTTCCTTCACCAGCCCGTTATGCAGGCGGGGGACAGGGCAAGTGGGGGGATCAAGGCCGCGACTAGTTCCCAGAATGTGGGAACTCCTCGCGACCATGAAGGCGACTCCCTGGCAACCACCCGCGAACATGTGGCGGCTGACTGCAGTCGCCTAAAAAGTCTGAAGAAGGGTTTCGGCCCGAAACGTTGCCTATTTCCTTTGCTCCATAGATGCTGCTGCACCCGCTGAGTTTCTCCAGCATTTCTGTCTACCTTCGATTTTCCAGCATCTACAGTTCCTTCTTAAACAAGTCGCCTAAGTGGGATAGGCGCATGAGGGACAAATAATGCTTTCTAGCCATCTCCAGCTGGGATTGCCAAACTCCATTTGAGCATACGGTATTCCTGGCAGTCTTGCCTGCCTCTTGCTGTTCCCATCCATTCGAAGAGCACTTCCATTCCTTCCCCTATCCCCGACACGTTTTAAAACCATTCAATTAAAGTGGGCCGAGATAATGACAAATTTTTAACAGAATTTAACAAAAAAAAATTTAATAATAATAATTTCTCTCCTGGGTTGCTGGGAAGTAACGATGATCTTTAATTCCCGGAGATTCCGTTGCTGTCCTGTAGAATTGGCAACATGTGTTGGCACAGCTCTCAGCACTGTGTGGCCCCAGAAGACGTGCTGAAACATACCAAAGCTGCAAGGAGCGATTAGCATTTCTGTGCGAATAAAATTCTCGATGCGGAAAATGTGTTTTCGTCCCTAATAGTTTCCAAAGAAACTGAGAGCGTTTTTTTTTTTATTTTTGTTTTTTTTTAACTCAAAATAAAACAGATCAATTGCCGAATCATTAATAGCGTGGGTGGGAAATGAGAACTAGAGACTTGGATAGCAGCTTCTGGATTGTGCATTGACGAATGAGGGCGGGATTCTGCCTGAACCTGTGGCACAAGACGCACCTTCGTCAGTCTGAAGAAGGGTCTCGGCCCGAATCGAGGAAGCAGCTGTCTGTGCATCTGCCTGAGGCAGGTTATTTCAAAGATTGACAAAATAAAATGTTTTCTCCGACATTATAATAAACGGGGGGGGGAGAAAATTGTCTCCTGAACCTGTGGCACAAGACGAACCATCATCAGTCTGAAGAAGGGCCTCGATCCGAAACGTCACCCATTCCTTCTCTCCGGAGATGCTGCCTCACCCGCTGAGTTACTCCAGATTTTTGTGTCTACCTTCGATTTAAACCAGCATCTGCAGTTCTTTCCTACACATCCACATACAGTTCCCTGGCATCATTCAGTGAACAGGCAGAATACAGCTGCACGATTTGAATAACCAAGCCACAAATTATTTTAATTGTTTATCTTAATAGGACCATGTTTGTAGGTGCTGCAATTTTAAATCTGAAGCTCAGTGCAATTATAATCATGTTTCTTTGTGTTGAATATACAGAGCTTTCTTAGGAATAATACTTCACTTCTTTATAAAAGAATTGCATTTATACTTTGGAGAAACGGCGCAGTAACCGGCCCTTCGACGAGCCGACCAGCGATCCCCGCACACCAACGCTATCCCACACACACCAGGGCCAATTTACAATTTTACTCGAAGCCAATTAACCTGAAAACCTTCCAAATTTGAGGAAGGACGTTCTTGCTATTGAGGGAGTGCAATGTAGATTCACCAGGTTAATTCCCGGGATGGCGGGACTGTCATATGCTGAGAAAATGGAGCGGCTGGGCTTGTATACTCTGGAAATTAGAAGGATGAGAGGGTATCTGATTGAAACATATAAGATTATTAAGGGTTTGGACACACTAGAGGCAGGAAACATGTTCCCGAGGTTGGAGGAGTCCAAAACCAGGGGCCACAGTTTAAGAATAAGGGGTAAGAAATTTAGAACGGAGACGAGGAAACACTTTATCACAAAGAGAGTTGTGAGTCTGTGGAATTCTCTGCCTCAGAGGGCGGTGGAGGCCGGTTCTCTGGTTACTTTCAAGGGAGAGCTAGATAGGGCTCTTGAAGATCGCGGAGTCAGGGGATATGGGGAGCAGGCAGGAACGGGGTACTAATTGGGGATGACCAGCCATGATCACATTGAATGGCGGTGCTGGCTCGAAGGGCCGAATGGCCTACTCCTGCACCTATTGTCTAAAACCTGTACATCTTTGGAGTGTGGGAGGAGACCGGAGCACCCGGAGAAAACCCACGCAGATCACGGGGAGAATATAGAGAAATATAGAAATATAGAAATTAGGTGCAGGAGTAGGCCATTCGGCCCTTCGAGCCATTCAATATGATCATGGCTGATCATCCAACTCAGTATCCCGTACCTGCCTTCTCTCCATACCCTCTGATCCCCTTAGCCACAAGGGCCACATCTAACTCCCTCTTAAATATAGCCAATGAACTGGCCTCGACTACCCTCTGTGGCAGGGAGTTCCAGAGTTTCACCACTCTCTGTGTGAAAAAAGTTCTTCTCATCTCGGTTTTAAAGGATTTCCCCCTTATCCTTAAGCTGTGACCCCTTGTCCTGGACTTCCCCAACATCGGGAGCAATCTTCCTGCATCTAGCCTGTCCAACCCCTTAAGAATTTTGTAAGTTTCTATAAGATCCCCTCTCAATCTCCTAAATTCTAGAGAGTATAAACCAAGTCTATCCAGTCTTTCTTCATAAGACAGTCCTGACATCCCAGGAATCAGTCTGGTGAACCTTCTCTGCACTCCCTCTATGGCAATAATGTCCTTCCTCAGATTTGGAGACCAAAACTGTACGCAATACTCCAGGTGTGGTCTCACCAAGACCCTGTACAACTGCAGTAGAACCTCCCTGCTCCTATACTCAAATCCTTTTGCTATGAAAGCTAACATACCATTTGCTTTCTTCACTGCCTGCTGCACCTGCATGCCCACTTTCAATGACTGGTGTACCATGACACCCAGGTCTCGCTGCATCTCCCCTTTTCCTAGTCGGCCACCATTTAGATAATAGTCTGCTTTCCTGTTTTTGCCACCAAAATGGATAACCTCACATTTATCCACATTATACTGCATCTGCCAAACATTTGCCCACTCACCCAGCCTATCCAAGTCACCATTGCAGTCTCCTAGCATCCTCCTCACAGCTAACACTGCCCCCCAGCTTAGTGTCATCCGCAAACTTGGAGATATTGCCTTCAATTCCCTCATCCAGATCATTAATATATATTGTAAATAGCTGGGGTCCCAGCACTGAGCCTTGCGGTACCCCACTAGTCACTGCCTGCCATTGTGAAAAGGACCCGTTTACTCCTACTCTTTGCTTCCTGTTTGCCAGCCAGTTCTCTATCCACATCAATACTGAACCCCCAATGCCGTGTGCTTTAAGTTTGTAAACTAATCTCTTATGTGGGACCTTGTCGAAAGCCTTCTGGAAGTCCAGATACACCACATCCACTGGTTCTCCCCTATCCACGCTACTAGTTACATCCTCGAAAAATTCTATAAGATTCGTCAGACATGATTTACCTTTTGTAAATCCATGCTGACTTTGTCCAATGATTTCACCACTTTCCAAATGTGCTGCTATCCCATCTTTAATAACTGACTCTAGCCGTTTCCCCACTACCGATGTTAGACTAATTGGTCTGTAATTCCCCGTTTTCTCTCTCCCTCCCTTCTTAAAAAGTGGGGTTACGTTTGCTACCCGCCAATCCTCAGGAACTACTCCAGAATCTAAAGAGTTTTGAAAGATTATTACTAATGCATCCACTATTTCTGGAGCTACTTCCTTAAGTACTCTGGGATGCAGCCTATCTGGCCCTGGGGATTTATCGGCCTTTAATCCATTTAATTTACCCAACCACTTCCCGGCTAACCTGGATTTCACTCAATTCCTCCAACTCCTTTGACCCACGGTCCCCTGCTATTTCCGGCAGATTATTTATGTCTTCCTTAGTGAAGACGGAACCAAAGTAGTTATTCAATTGGTCCGCCATATCCTTGTTCCCCATGATCAACTCACCCGTTTCTGACTGCAAGGGACCTACATTTGTTTTAACTAATCTCTTTCTTTTCACATATCTATAAAAACTTTTGCAGTCAGTTTTTATGTTCCCTGCCAGTTTTCTTTCATAATCTATTTTTCCTTTCCTAATTAAGCCCTTTGTCCTCCTCTGCTGGTCTCTGAATTTCTCCCAGTCCTCCGGTATGCTGCTTTTTCTGGCTAATTTGTACGCATCATCCTTCGCTTTGATACTATCCCTGATTTCCCTTGTTATCCACGGATGCACTACCTTCCCTGATTTATTCTTTTGCCAAACTGGGATGAACAATTTTTGTAGTTCATCCATGCAGTCTTTAAATGTCTTCCATTGCATATCCACCGTCAACCCTTTTAGAATTAATTGCCAGTCAATCTTGGCCAATTCACGTCTCATACCCTCAAAGTTACCTTTCTTTAAGTTCAGAACCATTGTTTCTGAATTAACAATGTCACTCTCCATCCTAATGAAGAACTCAACCATATTATGGTCACTCTTGCCCAAGGGGGCACGTACAACAAGACTGCTAACTAACCCTTCCTCATTACTCAATACCCAGTCTAAAATAGCCTGCTCTCTCGTTGGTTCCTCTACATGTTGATTTAGATAACTATCCCGCATACATTCCAAAAAATCCTCTTCCTCAGCACCCCTGCCAATTTGATTCACCCAATCTATATGTAGATTGAAGTCACCCATTATAACGGTTTTGCCTTTGTCGCACGCATTTCTAATTTCCTGTTTGATACCATCTCCAACTTCACTACTACTGTTAGGTGGCCTGTACACAACACCCACCAGCGTTTTCTGCCCCTTAGTGTTTCGCAGCTCTACCCATACCGATTCCACATCCTGCAAACTAATGTCCTTCCTTTCCATTGCGTTAATCTCCTCTCTAATCAGCAACGCTACCCCACCTCCTTTTCCTTTCTCTCTATCCCTCCTGAATATTGAATATCCCTGGATGTTCAGCTCCCAGCCTTGGTCACCCTGGAGCCATGTCTCCGTGATCCCAACTATATCATAGAATGTACGAACTCCGTACAGACAAGCACCCGCAGTCGGGATCGAACCCGGGTCTCTGGCGCCGCAAGCACGGTAAGGCAGCAACTCTACCGCTGCGCCACCGTGACTGCCCGTTCTGGGTTGTTGGGTATTCTGGGTAGCTGGGTGCCACAACATATTTAGTTGTGCTGCAGCAAGTAAGAATTTCATTGTTCTATCTAGGACACATGACAATAAAACACTCTTGACTCTTGGCGTGAATAATATCAGCTACGGAGATAGGATGACACCATGAAGAGGTTTCAAACAACCTCATCGATTTTGTTATCCATCAAAAAAGTTTTTTTTCCTAATCATAACAGCCTCAGAATGAAAGGACCTTCTTTTCGGAAGGAGATGAGGAGAAATGACTTTAGTCAGAGGGTGGTGAATCTGTGGAATTCTTTGTCACAGAAGTCTATGGAGGCCAAGTCAGTAGATATTTTTAAGGCAGAGATAGATAGATTCTAGTACGGGTGTCAGGGGCTGTGGGGAGAAGGCAGGAGAATGGGGTTAGGAGGGAGAGATAGATCAGCCACGATTGAATGGCAGAGTGGGCCGAATGGCCTAATTCTGCTCCCGTCACTTATGAACATATGCAAAATGCCTTCCTCGGTCTGGTACTGATGGAAAGGACAATATTGAGATTAATCTAATGACGAATTCATGTGGATTTGTAATTACCAGTTGCAGAAAAAAAATTGCAGATGTTAGCAGCGTTAAATGCTATGATATAAGCTTGCATTAATATTTTTAATGAGGCCTGTTGCAAGCACACAAGACATTTTTAATACTCGCCCTTTGCTGTGCACTTGGGCAGCTCGATATCTGCCTCACCCTTCACACATAAAGTTGACAAGGTCGGGGAAAAATAAAGTTAAATTATAAATAAGTTTGTTCCACCAACGATTTCAGAGACTGAGTCGAATCCTTAACTGTGGGGCAAGTCGCGTCTGTCCTTACAATTTTTATTGATGATATTCCTTTTGAAATGCGAGCTTTGGTGAGAAGAATGGATTTTTACAACTCATACCGGCACGGTGGCGCAGCCGGTACAGTTGCTCGCTTGCAGCGCCGGAGACCTGGGTTCGATCCTGACCACGGGTGCTGTCTGCACGGAGTTTGTATGTTCTCCCCGTGACCTGTATGCTTTTTTCTTCTCCCCTGGATCTCCGGTTTCCTCCCGCACTCCAAAGACATGCAGGTTTGTGGGCTAATTGCCGTGGTCTAATTGTAAATTGTCTCCAGTGTGTGTGTGTACGATGGTGATAAGGTGCGGGGATCGCTGGTCAGCATGGACTCGGTGGGCCGAAGGGCCTGTTTTCAAGCTGTATCTCTAAACTAACACTAAACCTAACTAGTGGCTCTGTGAGAGTGCTGATACCACTGAGTCTGAAGAAGGGTCTCGACCCGAAACGTCACCAAGTCAAGTCAAGGCAACTTTATTGACTTGACTTGACTTGGTGACCAATTCCTTCTCTCCATAGATGCTGCATCACCCGCTGAGTTCCTCCACCATTTTTGTCTACCTACTGAGTTAACTACTGTAAGTTCGGGGACCTCCCTTTGCCAATCCATCTGGTGTAAAACCACCTTCTCCCAAAGGCATTCATTCACGTTGGACTTGTGTCACATTGAAGGGGCCCATCATCAAGATGGTGAACATCGAACACAGAACAGTCCAGCACAGGAATGGGCCCTACTGCTCACGATGTTCGTAACGAACATGATGCCCAGTTAAACTAATCTCATCTGCCTGTACATGATGTGTGGGAAGGAACTGCAGATGCTGGTTTAAACCGAAGATGGGCACAAAAATGTTGAGCAACTCAGCGGGACAGGCAGCATCTCTGGAGAAAAGGGTGAAATGTTTCGTAGTCGAGACTATTCCTAGGAAATCTTCAGTTTTCCTCTCCCCTGACTCTCAGTCTGAAGAAGGGTCTCAATCCCAACATTTCTGTAACAGGGAAAGCCATTTGATTGATTGATTGATAGACTTTATTTAGAACGGAGATGAGGAAACACTTTTTCACACAGAGAGTTGTGAGTCTGTGGAATTCTCTGCCTCAGAGGGCGGTGGAGGCCGGTTCTCTTGATATTTTCAAGAGAGAGCTAGATAGGGCTGTTAAAGATAGCGGAGTCAGGGAATATGGGGGGAAGGCAGGAACAGGGTACTGATTGGGGATGATCGGCCATGATCACATTGAATGGCGGTGCCGGGTCGATGGGGCGAATGGCCTACTCCTGCACCTATTGTCTATTGTCGCCCATTCCTTCTCTCCAGAGAATGCTGCCTGTCCCGGCTGAGTTACTCCGACACTTAGTGTCTATCTTCGGTGCAAGCCAGCAACTGCAGTTCCTTCCTACGCATCACTATCAATAGCAGATGGACGGTGGTACATCTTGTGAGTGAGTGGCACCACTGTTTGTGGAGGTGGTGACATTGGTTGGGGTGTGAAGTATAAAGATGGATCTTGCTCCAAGGCGAGGTCTGCAGAGGCCTTGGTTTGTCACCCAGGAAGCCTGCGAACGATGATTGGGTTCTAAAACTGGCAATTCTTTCACCTCCCACACTCTTCCCCACATGCAAATATTTGCTTATTATACACATGCATATGTATTTCTGAAAAAAAATATTAACTGCGAATTCTGACAGGGAGACAATCTCTGGAGAAACTTTTCTTGCATTGGGCTCGCTTGTACAAGTTACTGCTGTAGGTTGGGTTGCCAACTTTCTCACTCCCAAATAAGGGGCACAAGGTCAAAAGGCGGGGCAAATTCCTGACGGCAATTCGTTGACCGACTCGGCCGTGGCTGGGTGAATGATGAGTTGGCCCGGGTGCTGGACTGCACACAAAGCCCAGCCGGCGGGCCAGCTGAGGAGTTTTGGCCCGGGCCATGCGACGTCGCGCACAAAGTCCGGCGCCCCATCCAACTCATGAACCGATGATCGGCCATGGTGGTGTCAGCGGTAAGTGAAGGTCCGAAGGTCAGACAGCTGACCGACGGGGCCACGGGCTGCACTACGTCGGGACGGGTGAGGCGGGGCCGGACGCGGCGCTCCGACCCGACAGTCCCCTCAACCCGAGTAGTAGCAGTCAAATACGGGACAAGGGCAATCCAGTACGGGACAAACCAATTTAGCCCAATATACGGGATTTCTTCAGACTGAAGAAGGGTCTCAAACCGAAATGTCGCCCATTCCTTCACTCCAGAGATGCTGCCTGTCCCGCTGAGTTACTCCAGCATTTTGTGTCTACCTTCAATGGTTATTTTTAAATGCCGATCCATGATTAGTACGGGTGTCAAAGGTTATGGGGCAAAGGCAGGAGAATGGGGTTGAGAGGGTAAGATAGGTTAGCCATAATTGGCTTGATGGGCCGAATGGCTTTATTATGCTCCTAGAATTTTTGGTCTGGAATGTTGGACTCCAGGTAGCATCACATTTGGGTTCAAGCTTTGGACTCATAGAGCAAGAATTCAAGGATACTTTTTTTTTTAACATGTACCATAGAGTCATAGAGTGATACAGTTTGGAAACAGGCTCTTCGGCCCAACTTGCCCACACCGGCCAACAATATCCCAGCTACACTAGTCCCACCTGCCTGCGCTTGGTCCATGTCCCTCCAATCCTGCCCGATCCATGTACCAATTCCTTGCTTTAGCAAACCATACAGCAGACTTCACCTGGTCAGTACGCAAAGAGTCGCCGGGGGTCTGGCGCCGACAAAGGTTCAAAGGTTACAGTTTTAGTTTTAGAGGTACAACTCGGAAACGGGCCCTTCGCCCACCGAGTCCCCACCGACTAGCGATCCCCGCAAACTAACTTCCTGCACACACCAGGGACAATCTACCCCTGAGCCACCATGCCACCCTGCAAACCTTCTTTGCTTTAAGGGAACAAACCCATCATCTCCAACCCCAAGCGCCAGTGTCAGATATCACCAGCAAGGTATCATGTAAATTGCTCGTTCTAAGCTTCCCCCCCAAGTCCAGTTTCAGTCAAAAACCAATTAATCAAGCACTTGATCAACTAATCTTTATTTTGACAAAACACAACTACAGTTCAACTATTATACCTAATCGCCGCAGGTTCGATCCTCGTATCTGCCTGATCAAGCCCTCTAGGCCTCGCTCAAACAGAGACACTCCAGAAGCTCACGCAGTCCCTAGCGATCTCCCAGATGACCGACGCTGGACCTCGTGGCAGCGGACTTTTATATGTCCCTGGATCTCGAGGGGCCGAACCACATGGGGGTGGTCTCTTTACAATCCAATTACAGATATCGATTAACCCCCATACAAGACAGACATTTCCCTAATCCAATAATACAGCAGCAAATACATAGTATCAAAACATGGCTTCTTAAGGAAGCAAACATAGCAACATTTACCCTGATCTGCAAGAAAACCAGACAAGGCTCAATACCTCATCCAATCAACACTCGGCAAAGTAGAACTCTGCAACATTATATACAATTATTTACAAGGTGTATGTCTGGTTTGCAGCCAACCAATCCATTTTGCACCTGATTGACAGGGTCTGCAGATGTTCTTATTCTTTTCCTGCAGCTTGTATCTAGGCTCTAGACAAACTGGCACCACTCCGCAGCTTGTCCCAGTTCTGCAGAGAGCAATTCCAAATGGACCAAATCTCCCAGCAGGCCGGAAGCTTTTACCCCATTTTAGAGTCCTAGCCTCTCCAATCTGGCCCAGATTCACGATCACCTCTGGCACGGCAACACTTTAGGTAATTGTACGGGCTCGCTTGATTAGTTGAGTTTGGTTTAGTTTAGAAATACAGCGCGGGAACAGGCCCTTAACCCTTAACGAGTCCGCGCTGACCAGCGATCACCCCGCGCACTAACACTACCCGACACACACTAACACTACCCGACCCCCGACTCTCAGTCTGAAGAAGGGTCTCAATCCCAAAATTTCTGTAACAGGGAAAGCCATTTGATTGATTGATTGATAGACTTTATTTAGAACGGAGACGAGGAAACACTTTTTCACACAGAGAGTTGTGAGTCTGTGGAATTCTCTGCCTCAGAGGGCGGTGGAGGCCGGTTCTCTTGATATTTTCAAGAGAGAGCTAGATAGGGCTGTTAAAGATAGTGGAGTCAGGGAATATGGGGAGAAGGCAGGAACAGGGTACTGATTGGGGATGATCGGCCATGATCACATTGAATGGCGGTGCCGGGTCGATGGGGCGAATGGCCTACTCCTGCACCTATTGTCTATTGTCGCCCATTCCTTCTCTCCAGAGAATGCTGCCTGTCCCGGCTGAGTTACTCCGGCACTTAGTGTCTATCTTCGGTGCAAGCCAGCATCAGCATCCCCCCCAAGTCCAGTTTCAGTCAAAAACCAATTAATCAAGCACTTGATCAACTAATCTTTATTTTGACAAAACACAACTACAGTTCAACTATTATACCTAATCGCCGCAGGTTCGATCCTCGTATCTGCCTGATCAAGCCCTCTAGGCCTCGCTCAAACAGAGACACTCCAGAAGCTCACGCAGTCCCTAGCGATCTCCCAGATGATCGACGCTGGACCTCGTGGCAGCGGACTTTTATATGTCCCTGGATCTCGAGGGGCCGAACCACATGGGGGTGGTCTCTTTACAATCCAATTACAGATATCGATTAACCCCATACAAGACAGACATTTCCCTAATCCAATAATACAGCAGCAAATACATTGTATCCAAACAGGGCTTCTTAAGGAAGCCAACATAGCAACATTTACCCTGATCTGCAAGAAAACCAGACAAGGCTCAATACCTCATCCAATCAACACTCGGCAAAGTAGAACTCTGCAACATTATATACAATTATTTACAAGGTGTATGTCTGGTTTGCAGCCAACCAATCCATTTTGCACCTGATTGACAGGGTCTGCAGATGTTCTTATTCTTTTCCTGCAGCTTGTATCTAGGCTCTAGACAAACTGGCACCACTCCGCAGCTTGTCCCAGTTCTGCAGAGAGCAATTCCAAATGGACCAAATCTCCCAGCAGGCCGGAAGCTTTTACCCCATTTTAGAGTCCTAGCCTCTCCAATCTGGCCCAGATTCACGATCACCTCTGGCACGGCAACACTTTAGGTAATTGTACGGGCTCGCTTGATTAGTTGAGTTTGGTTTAGTTTAGAAATACAGCGCGGGAACAGGCCCTTAACCCTTAACGAGTCCGCGCTGACCAGCGATCACCCCGCGCACTAACACTACCCGACACACACTGGGGACCGCTCACAATTACACCAACTAACCTACAATCCTGTCCGTCTTCGGAGTGCGGGAGGAAACCGGAGATGTTGGAGAAAACCCACGCAGGTCACGGGGAGAACCCACAGGATTTGTACAGACTGTGCCCGTAGTCGGGATGAAACCTGGGTCTCCGGCGCTGTGAGGCAGCAACTCTACCGCTGCACCACCGTGACCGCCCCAAGTGATCTGATAAAGATGTCCTCTCTGCCAGCAGGATAAAATGAGTCATTCAGAAACATGCTTGAGGACGCATTTGCTACATGTTCCCAAATGGCACAGTGATAGTTTTGGAGAGATGTTACACCAGAAGTCTAATGCTCTTCAGCTGGTTGAGCTACTGCCAGCATTAGCTAATTATCTGCAATACTTGCTCCAGTCCAATTTATCTTTCGCTTTCCTGTATCTTTTCATACATGCCCAAATTAATTTTAAATTCTTTATAGTCTTTGACAGAGGTTCCCTCAAAAGTTGCTTGTGGAAAATCGTTTACAAGTTTAAATAAAGGTAGACAAAAATGCTGGAGAAACTCAGCGGGTGAGGCCGCATCTATGGAGCGAAGGAATAGGTGACGTTTAGGGTCGAGACCCTTCTTCAGCCTGAAGATGGTCCTCGTCCCGAAACGTCGCCTACTCATTTTCTCCACAGATGTGGCCTCACCCGCTTAGTTTCTCCAGCATTTTTTGTCTACTGTTGCATTTATTGTTTACAGCATTTATGGTTTACTGTTTGCTAGGCGAGAACGAGAAGCTGGTGTGACTTGGGCGGGGGGAGGGATGGAGAGAGAGGGAATGATGGGGTTAGAAGTTAGTATGATAATTCATACCCCTGAGTTGTCTTCTGCTCAAGCTCAATATGAGATGCTGTTCCCCCAATTTGCGTTTAAGGTTTAACCCTACACCAGCTCTGCGTTAACCCACGTTGGCGTGAACTGTTTTTCGCTTTCCATCACACGGTGAGGAATGTGGAGGAGTCATTGTGGTGGATGTTTATGTTAAAATGTATTTTGTGTGTTCTGTTGCTTTTTATTTGTATGACTGACTTGGCAAATGAAAATTTCCAGCATCTGCAGTTCTTTCTGAAACAACTCGTTCTTTAAAGTTCAATTTTACTTCTTCCAATGATAATCCTGTCTAATACACCTTACTTAGTCTTCAGTTTAGCCTGGTTTGGAGATATGGCGCGGAAACAGACTCTCCGGCCCACCGACCAGCGATCCCCGCACACTATCACTACCCTACACACACACACACACTAGGGACAATTTTACATTTATACCAAGCCAATCAGCATACAAATCTGCGCATCTTTGGAGTGTGGGAAGAAACCAATGATCTCAGAGAAAACCCACGTGGGTCACGGGGAGAACGTGCAAACTCCATACCGACAGCACCCGTAGTCGGGATCGAAACGGGGTCTCCGGCGCTGCAAGCGCTGTAAGGCAACTCCACCGCTGTGCCATCCTGCTGCCCTATATGGGTCAGACATTTCCTGAAGAAAGGTTTCGACCCGAATCGTCTCCCATTCCTTTTCTCCAGAGATGCTGCCAGACCCGCTGAGTTACTCCAGCATTTTGTGTCCACCCTCGGTGTAAACCGGCCTCTGCAGTTCCTTCCTGCACATGGGCCTGTTTCCTTGCTGCGGGACTGGAACGCCGTGAGATTGTCAACAACATTACGAGTTGATCTTAATTATGAGTTAAACGTCACGAGAATCTCGAATCTGTTTTCTCCGTCCCGCTGGGCAGGGAAGTTAAGGAGATGAGAAGTTCACAAGAGAAAGACTCCAGGATGTGGTAGCAGGAGCAGGCCATCAGAAGCCTCAGGCTTGCCCCACCATCGAATAGCAGCAGGCCCGACCTGCCCTGGCATCAACTACTCTTCTATGCCAGTAGTCAATAGGAGCAAAGAAGGCCGCACTACCCCTCCAGCCTCATGTACCATTCAATCATGGCTAATTTAATCTTCGGGTTCAATGGCGCTCGCTTGCCCGATTCTCCGAACCAATATAATTTCATAAGTGATAGGAGCAGAATTAGGACATTCGGCCCATCAAGTCTACTGCGCCATTCAATCATGGCGTGGCATCGATCTCCCCCTCTCAACCCCATTCTCCTGCCTTCTCCCCGTAACCCCTGACACCCACACTGATCAAGAATCTATCTATCTTTGCCGTACAAAATATCCACTGACTTGGCCTCTGTTGCAAAGATTTCCACATTAATTCTCCCTGGGATCAAAAAATCAAATTCAACTTTGAATTCACTATTCATCAGCTCCGCATCAAAAGCCTTTGGGATCACAAACTATCTTCATCTGGCTAATTGCTCCCATTGAGCATGAAACCGTACACCACAGGAACAGTCCCTTCGGTCCACAATGTCCATGCTGTACATGATGCCAAGGCCAACTCTTATTTGCCTGCAGTGGAATTGATTGTAGACTTTAGGAGAGCTCCCCCTCCCCTCACCCCACTCACCATCAACAACACCACAGCCACATTTACAGAGTATTTTAAGTTCCTGGGAACCATCATCTCCAAGGACCTTAAATGGGGGGCCACCATTGACTCCACAGTCAAAAAGGCACAACAGAGGATGTACTTCCTATGGCAGCTGATGAAGCACAATCTGCCACAGGCAATGATGGTCCAATTCTATACGGCCATTGTAGGGTCTGTCCTAACCTTCTCCATCATGGTCTGGTTTGGCTCAGCCACCAAGCACGACACCTGGAGGCTGCAGTGAATTGTCCGATCAGCAGAGAAGGTTATTGGCTACAACCTTCCCTCCATTGATGAACTGTACACTGCAAGGGCCAGGAAGCGAGCGGGCAAGATCATCTCTGACCCCTCTCACCCTGGCCACAAACTCTTTGAATCACTTCCCTCTGGAAGGCGACTCCGGACTGTCAAAGCCGCCACAGCCAGACATAAAAACAGCTTTTTTCTCCACGAGTAGTTGCTCTACTCAATAACCAAAAATCTGTAGCCTGCTTTTGCTCTGGTATTTTATTTAATTCACATGTTTAATCGATAATGCTTTATTATTAATGTTTAATGTTTTGTGTGTCATTCCTAACTGTCACTGTATGTCATGTTGTCACTTGCGAGCAGAGCACCAAGGCAACTTCCTTGTATGTGAACATATTTGGCCGATAAACGTATTCAATTCAATTCAACATAACCCATATCCCTCCATTCCCTGCATGTCCATGTGCCTATTCGAACGTCTCTTAAATGCCACTATGGCATCTGCCTCCACCACCACCGACCCAGTTTGAGTTCTGTTTATGGTCATGTGTACTGAGGTACAGTGAAAAGCTTTTATTGCGTGCGATCCAGTCAGCAGAAAGACTATGTGTGGGGATAGGCATGTAAATACATTCCAATCGATTCATTTACGGCTGTACCATGACTTCTCTCCTGTGACACTCAATGCTAGACCAACAAAGACAAGCATACCATATGGCTCCATTACCACTCTGTCCACTCGTGTTCCCACTTTCTGGAAAGTTATAGCCTCGGATTCCAAGATTCCTCTGCGTCTCAATGAAGTTATGGGCCTGTCCCACTTACGTGACCTTTTCAGCGACTGCCGGCATAGGTCGTTGCAGGTCACAGGTCTTTGAGCGACTGAGGAGACAACTCACGACCATACAGGCAACACCCTGGCGACATATAAGATTGTTAAGGGCTTAGACACGCTAGAGGCAGGAAACATGTTCCCGATGTTGGGGGAATACAGAACCAGGGGCCACAGTTTAAGAATAACGGGTAGGCCATTTAGAATGGAGACAAGGAAACATTTTTTCTCACAGAGAGTTGTGAGTCTGTGGAATTCTCTGCCTCAGAGGGCAGTGGAGGCCGGTTCTCTGGATGCTTTCAAGAGAGTGCTGGATAGGGCTCTTAAAGATAGCAGAGTCAGGGGATATGGGGAGAAGCCATGATCACAATGAATGGTGGTGCTGGCTCGAAGGGCCGAATGGCCTACTCCTGCACCTACTGTCTATTGACATGAACATCCCCCCACAGCGGAATCAACGTTTCCCACTGTGAGGGAAGGCAACAAAGTTCAGTCATCTTCCTCGTGTTCTCAGATAGAAAATGCTGGAGAAACTCAGCGGGTGAGGCAGCATCTTATGGAGCGAAGGAATATTCCTTCGCTGAGTTTCTCCAGCTTTTTTTAATCTACCTTTGATTTCTCCAGCATCTGCAGTTCCTTCTTACACATTCCTCTTGTTCTTTATGCTTTAAAGTGCCACGCAAGTTAGTTGAGGCAGATTGTGGCACCCAAATTAGATGACGGTATGATTGAGTCAGAGAACTCTGATAAAGCATTGTTGTAGGTGGAAGGCAGCAAGCAGGCATTGTGTGCGTACTGTGATTAATAGTGGTGGGAAGAACGAGGAAGACATTTTGCAAATGTCATGCTCCCCTCCCCATTGTAATTAATGAAAGGCCCACACGCCTCATTCAATGAGGCAATGATTAGATTTTGGGTCGCGTCACTTCTTCAGAAAGGAAATACAGCCCAAGACTTCGGTTCTGACAAGGCTGAGGATGGCAAGGTGGCGCAGCGCTAGAGTTGCTGCCTGACAGCGCTTGCAGCGCCGGAGACCCGGGTTCCATCCCGACTTCGGATGCTTAAGAAAGTCCTGCGGATGCTGGAAAAATGGAAGGCAGACAAAAGTGCTGGAGAAACTCAGCGGGTGATGCAGCATCTATGGAGTGAAGGAAATAGGTGATATTTCAGGTCGAGAACTTCTTCAGACTACTTGGGTCTGAAGAAGGGTCTCGACCTGAAACATCATCTATTCCTTCGCTCCATAGATGCTGCCTCACCGGCTGAGTTTCTCCAGCATTTTTGTCTACCTCCCACTTCGGATGCTGTCTGTACGGAGTTTGTACGTTCCTCCCCGTGGCCCGGGTGGGTTTTCCCCGAGACCTTTGGTTTCCTCCCACATTCCAAAGGCGTACGGGAAAATTGCTCCTGGTGTGCGTGTAGGAGAGTGTCAGTGTGCGGGGATCGCTGGTCGGTGCGGACTCGGTGGGCCAAAGGAAGGGCCTGTTTCCGCGCTGTATCACTAAACTAAACTAATCCCCAAATGAGCACCGCCACTGATCCTATCACTTATGAACCTAGGCAAACGTTTACTGCTAACATGTACGCAATTACTTTACTAAAAAGAGAGCAGGTAGTCAAAGCATGAAGCCACTTTTAAAAATGTATTCCAATGTGACCTAGTCTGCATTTATTCCGCATCTCGAGTTACCATCTGAATCAAGTGGCTTGCTGGACTATCTAAGAGTTGATCACACTGTTCAGTTTAGTTTATTGTCACGTGTGCCGAGGTGCAGTGAAAAGCCTTTGTTGTGTCCAAGCCAGTCAACAGAAAGACAACACATGATTACACTCGAACCGTTTACAGTGTATAACAGTGTTCACAGTGCCTTGAACAGTGTACAGTTACATGATAAGGGCGCAACGTTTAGTGCAAGGTAAAACCAGCAAAGTCCAATCAAGTATAGTCCAAGGGTCACCAATGAAGTAGATAGTAGCTCAGGACCTCTCTCTGGTTGTGGTAGGATGATTCAGTTGCCTGATAACAGCCGGGAAGAAACTGTCCCTGAATCTGGAGGTGTGCGTTTTCACACTTCTGTGCCTTTTGCCTGATGGGACAGGGGAGAAGAGGGAGTGGCCAGGATGCGACTCGTCCTTGATTGTGCTGCTGGCCTTGCCGAGGAAGCGTGAGGTGTAGATGGAGTCAATAGAAGGGAGATAGACACAAAATACTGGAGTAACTCAGCGGTCCGGCAGCATTTCTGGTTTTTCGGCGACATGCTATGACTATGACAGTCGCCGGTAGTTGCATAAAAAATCGCCAAGTGGGACAGTCCCAATGCCTTCCTCTAGCAAGCAATGATCTATTCTACATTTCCTTGATCTGCATTCCCTTTCTCCTGTTTACACACCTTACACTTCCTTATCTATGGTAGACAGAAATGCTGGAGAAACTCAGCGGTTGAGGCAGCATCTATGGAGCAAAGGAAATGGGCAACGTTTCGGGTCAAGACCCATCTTCAGACTGATAATGAGGGTGGGGGGGGGGGGGTGTGAAAAAGAAAGGAAGAGGCGGAGACAGTGGGCTGAGGGAGAGCTGGGAAGGGGAGGGGAAAGCAGGGACTACCTGAAATTGGAGAAGTCAATGTTCATACCGCTGGGGTGTAAACTGCCCAAGCGAAATATGAGGTGCTGCTCTTCCAATTTACGGTGGTCCTCACTCTGGCCATGAGGAGGCCCAGGACAGAAAGGTCGGATTCGGAATGGGAGGGGAAGTTGAAGTGCTGAGCCACCGGGAGATCAGGTTGGTTAGTGCGAACTGAGCGGAGGTGTTGGACGAAGCGATTGCCAAGCCTACGCTTGGTCTCACCAATGTAGAGCAGCTGACATCTAGAGCAGCGGAAGCAATAGATGAGGTTGGAGGAGGTGCAGGTGAATCTCTGCCGCCCCTGGAAAGACTGCTTGGGTCCTTGGATGGAGTCAAGGGGGGAAGTTAAGAGACAAGTTTAGCATTTCCTGTGGTTGCAAGGGAAAGTACCCGGAGAGGGGGTGGTTTCGGTGGGAAGGGACGAATTGACCAGGGAGTTACGGAGGGAGCGGTCTCTGCGGAAAGCAGACAGGGGAGGAGATGGGAAGATGTGGCGAGTGGTGGGGTCACGTTGGAGGTGGCGAAAATGTCGGAGGATTACTTGTTGTATGTGACGGCTGGTAGGGTGGAAGGTGAGGACAAGGGGGACTCTGCCCTTGTTACAAGTGGGGGGATGGGGAGTGAGAGCAGAGTCACGGGGTATAGAAGAGACCCTGGTGAGAGCCTCATCTACAGTCGAAGAGGGGAACCCCCGTTCCCTGAAGAATGAGGACATCTCACGCCCTGGTTTGGAACACCTCATAATCTACATATCTATGTATCAGTCTGAAGAAGGGTCTCAACCCGAAACGTCGCCCATTCCTTCTCTCCAGAGATGCCGCCTGCCCCGCTGAGTTACTCCAGCATGTTGTAGATCATCAATGGAAGGGAGGTTGGTTTGTGTGATGGTCTGGGCTGCATCCACAATTTCCAGTGATATTTTTGTGGACCTTGCTTGCATTTATTCCACATCTCCAGTTATCACCAGAAGCAAGTGGTCACACTGATGTGTGTGCAATCCTCTCTATCAGTCCTGCTGATCAACGCAGCACATTTCCTTCTCAGGTGAACTTTTACACCAATCCAATAAATTCCTGGTGACTGTTCCTGACATTTGGTTTTTATTCCAGATTAATTTTTAATTGCTTTCATTGAAATCTCCAAGCTGACAAGATTTAAATTGACGTCTTGAAATCGATAGTCAAGGTCGTTGCATGCTTGTTGGGAAATATTTCCATTACGTAGTTTGGAGATACAACGAGGAAACCAGCCCTTCGGCCCACAGAGTCCATGCTAACCATTCCGTTTCATGTATCAATTTATAAAATGTTAAAAATGAAGCTGTACGAAAATTATATAATTGTTATGCCGATTGCTTTATTCTTGTACAATTGCTTCAAATAAAATAAACATTAAAAAAAAAATAAAAAAGTCCCCCCGTAACGTTGATTACACTGCGAGTCGGGTCTGGTCGGGTCCGGTTACTGAAATGGATGAAAAAAAGGCCCACGTTCCGCTCCGTTGCGTACTACACGTCAACCCATTGCATTTAGCAGGAGTGGTCTATCTTGCATTTAGCAGGAGTGGTCTATAGGATTTTTGCTCCACGACACCACCATCATCTACTGTGACAAGTGACGGCTCCCACCGATTGTCGCTGGAAGCTTGCGTCCTTTTCAGGACGGACGATGACAGCGATGTCAACATTTGAAACATGGAAGGTGGACGCGAAAGAAGAAGACTCTTGCATAAGTGGTTCACAACAGACGACATTTGGCAAAGCTTGATCTGAAGGATGCTGTCTCCATGGGAGATTTCTTTACTCACTTTATTATTCATATTTTTCGGATGTATTTTTGTGCTTATGGAAATACGCGTCTGCAGTCTATGATCGAGGAACTGTTTGGTTATGTGGAAAACACTCCCGGATTTTAACACTCTTTATTCTCTTACAAAACAAGACTCGGACCCCATAGTCAATTGATAACCATTCACTGAATAAGGGCGGCACGGTGATGCAGTGGTAGGGTTGCTGCCTGACAGCACCAGAGACCCTGGTTCGATCCTGGCTATGGGTGCTGTCTGTGTGGAGTTTGCAGGTTTGCACTATGTTTAGTTGAGTTTAGTATATTGTCACGTGTATCGAGGTACAGTGAAAAGCTTTTGTTGCGTGCTAACCAGTCAGCGGAAAGACAATACGTAATTACAATCGAGCCACTCACGGAGTACAGATATAAGATAAGGGAATAACGTTTAGTGCAAGGTAAAGCCAGTAAATTCCGATCAAAGATAGTCCATGGGTCCCCAATGAGGTAGACAATAGACAATAAACAATAGACGCAGGAGTAGGCTTTTCGGCCCTTCGAGCCAACACCGCCATTCAATGTGATCATGGCTGATCATCCCCAATCAGTACCCCGTTCCTGCCTTCTCCCCAGATCCCCTGACTCCGCTATCTTTAAGAGCCCTATCCAGCTCTCTCTTGAAAGTATCCAGAGAACCGGCCTCCACCGCCCTCTGAGGCAGAGAATTCCACAGACTCACAACTCTCTGTGAGACAAAGTATTTCCTCGTCTCCGTTCTAAATGGCTGACCCCTGATTCTTAAACTGTGGCCCCTGGTTCTGGACTCCCCCAACATCGGGAACATGTTTCCTGCCTCCAGCGTGTCCAAACCCTTATATAATCTTTTATGTTTCATTAAGATAACCTCTCATCCTTCTAAATTCCAGAGTGTGCAAGCCCAGCCGCTCCATTCTCTCAGCATATGACAGTCCCGCCATCCCGGGAATTAACCTTGTAAACCTACGCTGCACTCCCTCAATAGCAAGAATGTCCTTCCTCAAATTAGGGGACCAAAACTGCACACAATAGAGGTAGATAGTAGTTCAGCACTGCTCCCACTTTCACATCCTGTACAGGAGGGGCAATTTACATATGATAATTTTCAAGAGAGTTAGATTTAGCTCTTAGGGTTAACAGATTCAAGGGAGATGGGGAGAAGGCAGGAACGGGGTACTGATTGTGGATGATCAGCCATGATCATATTGAATGGCGGTGCTGGCTAGAAGGGTCGAATAGCCCACTCCTGCACCTATTTTCTATGTTTCTATGTTTTCGGAGATAGCACGCGAAGCAGCTTAGTTTAATTTAGTTTCTAGTTATAGCACGGAAACAGGCCCTTCGGCCCACCGAGTCCGCGCCGACCTGTGATCCCTGACACTACCCTACAAACTCAAGGGACATTTTTACATTTACGCCAAGCCAATTAACCACAAACCTGCACATCTTTGGACTGTGGGAGGAGACCGAAAATCTCGGTCAAGGGGAGAACGTGCAAACTCCGTACAGGCAGCACCCGTAGTCGGGATTCTGTGTTTAGTTAAGTTTCATTTTCTGCACACATTTGGCCCCAGTATATCGGCCCCAAGAATAGAGCAATTAGTAAGAATATAGTAAGGAGCACAGAAGGACACAGTGAAGAGCATTATTAATCTTTAACTTGGGTCGAGTTTGGGTCCCCCTGCAGGAACTATAGAAGGTGCAACACCAGAGCCAACAAGATCATGGGAGTCCCCTTCCACCCCAGCAACGGAGTGTTCCAGCTGCTACGGTCAGGCAAACGCCTCCGTTGCCATGCTGTGAAAACGGAGAGGATGAGAAGGAGTTTCTTCCCAGAGGCCATTAGGACTGTAAACTCCTATCTCACCAAGGACTAACTTTGACTGTACCAATTTACTGTGTGGTGCCTTTTTTAAATCGCTGTTTTTTTCCTCCCACAAATATGTAATATGTGGGAGGATTTGAGTATAGGAGCAGGGAGGTTCTACTGCAGTTATACAGGGTCTTGGTGAGACCACACCTGGAGTATTACGTACAGTTTTGGTCTCCTAATCTGAGGAAGGACATTCTTGCCATAGAGGGAGTACAGAGAAGGTTCACCAGACTGATTCCTGGGATGTCAGGACTTTCATATGAAAAAAGACTGGATAGACTCGGCTTGTACTCGCTTAAATTTGGAAGATTGAAGGGGGATCTTATAGAAACTTACAAAATTCTTAAGGGGTTGGACAGGCTAGATGCAGGAAGATTGTTCCCGATGTTGGGGAAGTCCAGAACAAGGAGTCACAGTTTAAGGATAAAGGGGAAATCTTTTAGGACTGAGATGAGAAAATCATTTTTTACACAGAGAGTGGTGAATCTCTGGAATTCTCTGCCACAGAATGTAGTTGAGGCCAGTTCATTGGCTATATTTAAGAGGGAGTTAGATGTGGCCCTTGTGGCTAAAGGGATCAGGGGGTATGGAGAGAAGGCAGGTACAGGATACCGAGTTGGATGATCAGCCATGATCATATTGAATGGCGGTGCAGGCTCGAAGGGCCGAATGGCCTACTCCTGCACCTATTGTCTATGTTTCTATGTTTCTTTGTGAGTATGCGATTCTGTTCCATTCTGTTTTGTAGGGTTTTTTTGCACAATCCGCGAGCATTGCCACTTTTCATTTCACTGCACATCTCGGATGTGTATGTGACGAATAAACTTGACTTGACATCAATTGACTCTTGTTTCTCAGTATGAGAGCAATTGACCAGGTAAGGAAGGTCAAGACACATAAGACTGGAGATGCTGGAATCTGGATTAACAAACAAACTGTGTCCCGCTGAGTTACTCCAGCATTTATTGTTTCTATTTTTGTCCCTCCCCTGACATCAGTCTGAAGAAGGTAGACAAAAAATGCATGAGAAACTCAGCGGGTGAGGCAGCATCTATGGAGCGAAGGAATAGGTGACGTTTTGGGTTTCTATGGAGCGAAGGAATAGGTGACGTTTCGGGTTGAGACCTTTCTTCAGTCTGAAACGCTCCATAGATGCTGCCTCACCCGCTGAGTTCCTCCAACATTTTTGTTTACATTCGATTTTTCCAGCATCTGCAGTTCTTTCTTAAACATTCAGTCTGAAGCAGGGTCTGGACCCGAAACGTCACCCATTCCTTCTCTCCAGAGACGTTGCCTGTCCCGCTGAGTTACTCCAGCATTTTGTGTCTACCTGTTGGTCGATCTTGGGGCGGCACGGAGGCACAGCGGTCAGTGAGTCGCTGCCTCACGGCGCCAGATACCCGGGTTCGATCCTGACCACGGGTGCTGTCTGTACGGAGTTTGCACGTTCTTCCCGGGTGCCCCAGTTTCCTCCCACCCTCCAAAGACGTGCAGGATTGTAGGCTTATTGACTTTGGTGAAATCCTAGTGTGTGTAGGATAGTGTTAGCGCACAGGGATCGCTGGTCAGTGCGGACTCGGTGGGCCGAAGGGCCTATTTCCTCGCTGTATCTCGAAAAAAATCATCTTCTTTTTGCCTACCTTAAAAAAAAATCTCTCATTATTTTCAACAAGATAGATTTCTACGTTGGGAGTTCATTTCAATTCCATGCGTATTTAAAATAATGATTTAAATTAACAACGGCAAAATCATTAGGACCTTATTGAGCATTGAGACTAAAGGAATGTTCAGTGGTAATGAAGGAATATGATCTGACCCAGCTGCATTAACTTAAAAACCATTCAATAATAATTACAACAGATAATTATACTAATTGTTTGCTTGTGGCATGTTCATAAAGCTTTTACATTAATCACCAATGTAAATACAAGATGTTTATCACACTTGACCTACTGCGTTCAGGCAAGGATGTTTACTGTGCCATTTCAATGCTTGATCATCACGCATTTGAGAGACAATTTTCATCCACCTCCCGTCGTACGAAGAGCAAAGGGGGTCGGCTGCCTCGGCACAACTCCTACTTTGCAATCGATTAGTTTAGTGTCTAGATACAGCGCGGAAACAGGCCCTTCGGCCCACCGAGTCCGCGCCGACCAGCGATCCCCGCACACGTGCCTTCTGGAGGAGGGGATCTTATAGAAACACATAAAATTATAAAAGGACTGGACAAGCTAGACGCAGGAAATATGTTCCCAATGTTGGGCGAGTCCAGAACCAGGGGCCACAGTCTTAGAATGAAGGGGAGGCCATTTAAGACTGAGGTGGGAAAAAAACTTTTTCACCCAGAGAGGGGTGAATTTGTGGAATTCCCTGCCACAGAGGGCAGTGGAGGCCAAATCACTGGATGGATTTAAGAGAGAGTTAGATAGAGCTCTAGGGGCTAGTGGAATCAAGGGATATGGGGAGAAGGCAGGCACGGGTTATTGATTGGGGACGATCAGCCATGATCACAATGAATGGTGGTGCTGGCTGGAAGGGCTGAATGGCCTCCTCCTGCACCTATTTTCTATGTTTCTATGTTTCCCCGTGACCTTTGACACGCTTCTAGGGCCTGTCCCACTTAGGCGATTTTTTCAGGCAATTACAGGCGAGTAGTTTGTCACCACGTGTTCGCCGGTGGTCGCCGGGCGACCTCTCCTCAATCGCGCAAAATGTTGCGGCGTCTGTCTGGTCGCCGCAAAATTTTCAACAGGTCTTCGGCGACAGCGGGTTTGGCGCCAATGAGTGTAGCTTGACTTCTCCTGACGTGGGTGCTGTCGTAGGTTGTCGCCAGGATGACGTGGGTTGTCGCCGTTGTTTCGGCGACCTGCTACGGCTTTGACAGTCGCCGACAGTCGCCTAAAAATATCGCCAAGTGGGACAGGCCCATTACTAATTAAAAATATCCAAAGACTTGGTTCCCCACAGCCGTCTGTGGCAATGAATTCCAGCACCTACCATCAAAAGAAATAAACTCCTCCTCGTCTCAACCCGACCGGTGAGGTGGCACAGCGGTAGAGTTGCCACCTTACAATGCGAGAGAGATTAGAGCAGGGCGGCAGAGTGCAGCAGCGGTAGTCACAGTAGGAGACCTACCTGATCTCCCAGTTGCTAAACATTTTAACTCCCCCCTCCCCTGACATCAGTCTGAAGAAGGGTCTTGACCCAAAACATCACCCATTCCTTCCCTCTAGAGATGCCATCCGGTCCCGCTGAGTTACTCCAGCATTCTGTGTCTATCTTCAATAAGCAGGTGTGTTGGAGTCTGAAGAAGGGTCCCAACACAAAACGTCACCTCTCCAAGTTGTCCAGGAGATGTTACCTGACCCACTGACAAGAGGAGTTGAGTATAGGAGCAAAGAGGTCCTTCTGCAGTTGTACAGGGCCCTAGTGAGACCACACCTGGAGTATTGTGTGCAGTTTTGGTCTCCAAATTTGAGGAAGGACATTCTTGCTATTGAGGGAGTGCAGCGTAGGTTCACAAGGTTAATTCCCGGGATGGCGGGAATGTCATATGTTGAGAGAATGGAGCGGCTGGGCTTGTACACTCTGGAATTTAGTAGGATGAGAGGATATCTTATTGAAACATATAAGATTATTAAGGGTTTGGACACACTAGAGGCAGGAAACATATTCCCGATGTTGGGGGAGTCCAGAACCAGAGGACACACAGAAACATAGAAAATAGGTGCAGGAATAGGCCATTCGGCCCTTCGAGCCTGCACGTAACGTGTAACGTGTGAGTAACGTGTTGTTACTCACCCAGCCTATCCAAGTCACCTTGCAGCCTCCTAGCATCCTCCTCACAGCTAACACTGCCCCCCAGCTTCGTGTCATCCGCAAACTTGGAGATGTTGCATTCAATTCCCTCGTCCAAATCATTAATATATATTGTAAATAGCTGGGGTCCCAGCACTGAGCCTTGCGGTACCCCACTAGTCACTGCCTGCCATTGTGAAAAGGACCCGTTTACTCCTACTCTTTGCTTCCTGTCTGCCAACCAGTTCTCTATCCACATCAATACGGAACCCCCAATACCGTGTGCTTTAAGTTTGTATACTATCTCTTATGTGGGACCTTGTCGAAAGCCTTCTGAAAGTCCAGATATAACACATCCACTGGTTCTCCCCTATCCACTTTACTAGTTATATCCTCGAAAAATTCTATAAAATTCAGACATGATTTACCTTTTGTAAATCCATGCTGACTTTGTCCAATGATTTCACCACTTTCCAAATGTGCTGCTATCCCATCTTTAATAACTGACTCTAGCATTTCCCCCACTGCCGACACAGTTTAAGAATAAAAGGTAAGCCATTTAGAACGGAGATGAGGAAACACTTTTTCTCACAGAGAGTTGTGAGTCTGTGGAATTCTCTGCCTCAGAGGGCGGTGGAGGCCGATTCTCTGGATACTTTCAAGGGAGAGCTAGATAGGGCTCTTAAAGATAGTGGAGTCAGGGGATACGGGGAGAAGGCAGGAACGGGGTACTGATTGTGGATGATCACCCATGATCACATTGAATGGCAGTGCTGGCTTGAAGGGCCGGATGGCCTACTCCTACACCTATTGTCTGTTGTCTATTGAGTTGCTCCAGCACTTGTGTCTTTTGAAGAATTGGAAGACAGATTTCACTGAAGCCAGAACGAAATCAGTAATCCAAGTTCAGAAACATTTTGGATACAATTTCCTCAGTGCAGCCAAAAAAGAAACCTTTGTTGTGTACCATTAAAAGTCCAATTAGTTTTTTGAAAATATGGACCAATGGAAATCTCACCAGAGATGCCGATTAATATTTATTAAAAACTGGCCCATTATTTTCCTAATGTGTAGGAAGGAACTGCCAGACGTAGGTTTAAACCAAAGATAGACACAAAATGCTCAACGGGACAGGCAGCATCTCTGGAGAGAAGGAATGAGAATGAGAAAAACATTTTTCACACAGAGAGTGGTGAATCTGTGTAATTCTCTGCCACAGAAGGTAGTTGAGGCCAGTTCATTGGCTATATTTAGGAGGGAGTTAGATGTGGCCCTTGTGGCTAAAGGGATCAGGGGGTATGGAGAGAAGGCAGGTACAAGATACTGAGTTGGATGATCAGCCATGATCATATTGAATGGCGGTGCAGGCTCGAAGGGCCGAATGGCCTACTCCTGCACCTCTTTTCTATGTTTCTATGTTCCATGAATGTGTAGCAGCCATTTAGCTTAACTCAGTAAGTCATAACTTTAAATTTAAAGTTAGATTTTATCTGCCTGTAATTGTGTGGGTGGGATTTATACGTAGTCTGGGGCGTGGTTCGTGGTTCGGATTCTGGCGCAGACGCCCAAGCAGTTAGTTTAGTTGGAGAGGGAACACGTGGTGTCCAAGGGGACTCTGGAGGCCTTCCGTGAATGCTGGTCACCGCGGGAGGTCGAATGTATTGTTGATAAAAATGTTAATATTTTAATTTGATAACTTTGTTTGTAAAATGCTAATATAGGCATTCGTTGATCGTGTAAAGAGCCTGTCCCACGAACATGCGACTCCATGCAGCAAGCGCGACCTAACGTGGTCGCTTGAGTCGTACGGCCTCGCGGGGCCGGTCCCACTTCGATCGCCGGAGCCGTATGGAGTTGTGCGGAGCTGGTCCCGACATCGCGCGGGGCTCCGAAAAACTGACCGTGTTCAAAAATTCCGCGTCGTCTTGACGCCCTACGCAGCGTCTTGACGCCGTACGTCACGCGCGAACTTCTCGCGGACTTCACTCGAACTTCACGTCACTCACTCGACCTCCGCGCGGCCCCCGCTTCCGGTTTGGTCGCGCTCGCCACATGCAGGTCGCATGCTCGTGGGACAGGCCCTTTACTACTTGTATTTTGTTTGTTCTGAATAAAAGCATTTTGAGTGGAGAAAAAAAAGCAGTTAGTTTAGTTTAGTTCAATGAAGATCGTGGGAGAGACATAGATTTCGACTCTAGATGTAGTGACAGTTTTTACAACAGTCTCAAGGATTTAGTCCTCGATAGTCACTGGTGACTGCAGATCAAAAGATAATCTATACGTATGCACGCTGAGCATGATCACAAGTATGATTGAAATGTACTTATACGAGAAGAAGCTTTTATGAACTTACTGCTTTTACTACTACAATAGAGAAACTATATATCTAAGTAAGTAAGTAAGTAAGCTTATTGGCCAAGTATTCACATAGTATCCACATTGAGAAAAACATTTTTCACACAGAGAGTGGTGAGTCTCTGGAACTCTCTGCCACAGAAGGTAGTTGAGGCCAGTTCATTGGCTATATTTAAGAGGGAGTTAGATGTGGCCCTTGTGGCTAAAGGGATCAGGGTGTATGGAGAGAAGACAGGTACGGGATACTGAGTTGGATGATCAGCCATGATCATATTGAATGGCGGTGCAGGCTCGAATGGCCTACTCCTGCACCTATTTTCTATCTATCTATCTACAAGGAATTTGCCTTGGTGCTCCGCCCACAAGTAACAACATGGCATACAGTGACATTTACGAATGACTCAGAAAACACTAAACATTAATAATAATGAAACATTAATGATAAAACACCATTAGAGATTGTTTTTGAAAGATTCATCTTTCGACGGCATTGAATGTCTCGTGGAGGGCTCGTGGTTGCGTGTCGATTATCTTCTGATCCACGGTCATCAGTGACTATCGAGGGCTAAATCCTTGAGATGTTGTAAGAAACTGTCACTACAGAATGGGTGACGTTTCGGGTCGAGACCCTTCCCCAATATGAAGAAGGGTCGATTGGGAAGAAACCCATTCCTTCTCTCCAGAGATGCCGCCTGTCCCGCTGAGTTACTCCAGCATTTTGTGTCTATCTTCTGTTCTTTTCCTGCAACTTTTTAATTTTCTTATCTCACTCAAATTTCTTGCTCAACGTTAAATAAAGGAGACTTCAATTCCTGAGCCGCAACGCCGCCCGTCGCTTTTCTCCGCAGATGCCGCCTGGCCCGCTGAGTTGCCCGAGCATTCCGTGTCTTTTTTGTTTTGGTAAACCAGCGTCTGCAGTTGGCGGCACGACGGTCAAGTTGCAGCCTTGCAGCGCCAGAGACCCGGGTCCGATCCTGACTACGGAGTTTGCGTTCTACCCGTGACCGCGTGGGTTTTCTCCAGGGGCTCCGGTTTCTTCCCTCACTCCAAAGACGTACTAGTTTTTTAGGTTAATTGGCTTAGTTAAAGTTGGTCCGTGTGTGCGTGCTGTGAAAGTGCTGGAGCACAAAACTGAGGTGAACAGTTGATCGCTGGTTCGGCCTGGTCTCGGTGAGACAAGGCCCCTGCTTCCACGCTGTATCTCTAAACCATCTCTCAACTTGACTGCTCTATTGAAAGCAGGTAGGCTACATTAATGCACCTTCAATCCATGTTTAGTTTAGGTTAGGTTAGAGATACAGTGTGGAAACAGGCCCTTCCGGCCTACCGAGTCCACCCCGACCAGCGATCCCCGCACACCAACACTATCCTTCACCCACTAGGGACAATTTACTTTTACACCACGCCATTTAACCTGCAAACCTGCACGTCTTTGGAGCGTGGGAGGAAACCGAAGATCTCGGAGAGAACCCATGCAGGTCACGGGTCAGACAATAGACAATAGACGCAGGAGTAGGCCATTCGGCCTTTCGAGCCAGCACCGCCATTCAATATGATCATGGCTGATCATCCACAATCAGCACCCCATTCCTGCCTTCTCCCCATATCCCCTGACTCCGCCATCTTTAAGTGCCCTATCTAGTTCTCTCTTGAAAGTATCCAGAGAACCGGCCTCCACCGCCCTCTGAGGCAGTGAATTCCACAGATCCACAACTCTCTGTGAGAAAAAGTGTTTCTTTGTCTCCTTTCTAAATGGCTTACTCCTTATTCTTACATTTCTTGCTCAGCAGAACGACCAGGAGAAGGTGCAAACTCCGTACAGATAAGCGCCTGTAGTCAGGATCGAACCCGGGTCTCTGGTGCTGTGGGCGCTGTAAGGCAGCAACTCTACCGCTGGGCCGCCCAATATGAATAACCTCTTCTTGTCATGTACTATATATCCTCATGGATAAAATTCCATATAATCCCCATCTTCCAAGCCGTCAATGCAAACAGAGTACATTACCATCATGTACTGCCCAACGTAAATAACCCTTCACAAATAAACCTGTCAAGATAGTTTAAGTGCCGCTGGATTATCATTTTACCGGCTCCCTCATCTGTTTCTCCCTGCTGCTTTTCCCCTCATGAATCAATGTTGCTTGGAAATTATCTGTGGCCCCAATAGCCTCGTTTTAATCGAATGCCCATGGTTTTAACCCGAGTCTTTCACAGATCATCACTTCAGAGTCTCCCCGTTGATTGTCTCAAAGAAGATGATCATGAGGTTCCACCTGCTCCCATGGCCGAGATGTTTTTGCTCGAATCGCGCTGCGCATTTAGCTCAACGTGATGTAGAATTATTCCCAGCCAAGACGTCACCCATCCTTTTTTCTCCAGAGACGCTGCCTCACCCGCTGAGTTACCCCAGCATTTTGTGTCCACCTTCGATTTTACCAGCATCTGCGGCTCTTTCTAACACACAGAGTTACTCTTTGTGTCTATCTTCGGGATAAACCAGCGTCTGCAGTCCCTTTCTAGGCAAGGAGGCAGGGTGGCGCAGCGGTAGCGCTGCTGCCTTACAGCGCCAGTGACCCGGGTTCGATTCTGACTACGGGTGCTGTCTGTACGGAGTGTGTACGTTCTAGCTTCGCCCAGCAGGGGGCATCTCTGGGAGCTCCCGTTTTCTCCCACACTCCAAAGATGTACAGGGTTGTAGGCTAATTGATTAGTGTAACAGTGACATTTCCCCTAGTGAATGAATTAATGAATGATTTTCTTGGCCAAGTATTCACATACAAGGAATTTGCCTTGGTGCTCCGCCCGCAAGTGACAATATGACATACAGATTAAAGATAGCGGAGTCAGGGGATATGGGGAGAAGGCAGGAACGGGGTACTGATTGAGGATGATCAGCCATGATCACATTGAATGGCTCGAAGGGCCGAATGGCCTACTCCCGCACCTATTGTCTATTGTCTACAGTGCCAGTTAGGAATGACACATAAAACATTAAACATTAATAATAAAACAATAGTGTGTGTGTGTGTGTGTAGAGTAGTGTTAATGTGCGGGGAAATGGCTGGTCGGCACGGACTGGGTGGGCCGAAGGGCCTGTTTCCGCACTGTATCTCTAAACTGGAGTGAAAAACTCTACGATTTATGACAGCCACATTGCCGACCATTGCGGCTACACTCCAGAAGTGCTTAATTGGCCGTAAAGTTTTTCTTTGCTTGCTCCAAAGTCAGGAGAATGCATCATAAATCCGAGTGCTTTTTTTTTTTAATGGTCTCGTGCAATTCCCCAAACTGCACTTCCCTTTTCCAAACGACTCTTTCCACCTGAAGCTTTGTTTTAACCATACGTCTCAATCGGTATCTCTCCATATCTCGTTGCCATTCAATGATGGATTTACCTTTGAGTATACATATGCGCACTCGTAAATCGGTCCCTTTTCCTCGAAGCATGGATAAAACTAACAATTAACCTGCGGAACCTGCGCGTCTTTGGAGGGTGGGAGGAAACCGGAGATCCCGGAGAAAACATACGCGGCTCACGGGGTGAACGCACGAACTCCGTACAGACAGCATCCGAGGTCAGGATAGAACCCGGGCCTCTGGCGCTGTAAACGGCCTGTTTCACTTAGACTATTTTTTAGGCGACTACCGAAAATTTTCTGCGACAGTGGCGACAATGTTTGCTGTTGTAGGTTGATGTACGTGTTGTAATAGGTGAATTCCATTAAAACTAGTCCCTGGCAATCGCCTAAACCAAAACAGTCGCCTAAGTGGGAGAGGCCCTTAAGACAGCAACTCTCCTGCTGCCTCTCTCCCTCTCTCTCTCCCTCTCCCTCTCCCCCTCTCCCTCTCTCTGCCCTTGGACACTTAAAATGGGGAGACGGTGGTGAACATCGTAAGTGATCATGACATGGTGAAACCCAACCCATGGTCTGAAGAAGGGTCCCGACCCAAAACGTTGCCTATCCACGTTCTCCAGAGATGCTGCCTGACCCGCTGAGTTACTCCAGCACTTTTGGGTCTTTATTCGTAGTCAAACACCTTCCCTATCGTTCATTCCTTCCTTCCTTCCTCCTCCCTGTCACCCACTTCCTTCCTCCCTGCCACCCAACGCTTTCCCCCCAGCGTCTTACATGAGTACAAGTAATCGGAGCCGGCAGATAGACGTCTGATCTTTGGCACGACTCAAGACTGTTTGTCAGTCAACTTTCATCTCCCACACTTCCCATTCTGTCCTTTGATTCCCTGCCTTCCCCTTGTAAAATCTCGGCCGTGACAGGAGATGACTGAGCCCGATTGATTGAGGCAGTGCAGCGTAGGTTCACGAGATTGATCCCTGGGATGGCGGGACTGTCATATGAGGAAAGATTGAAAAGACTAGGCTTGTATTCACTGGAGTTCAGAAGGATGAGAGGTAATCTTATAGAAACATATAAATTTATAAAAGGACTGGACAAGCTAGATGTAGGAAAAATGTTCCCAATGTTGGGTGAGTCCAGAACCAGGGGCCACAGTCTTAGAATAAAGGGGAGGCCATTTAAGACCGAGGTGAGAAAAAAACATTTTCACCCAGAGAGTTGTGAATTTGTGGAATTCCCTGCCACAGAGGGCAGTGGAGGCCAAATCACTGGATGGATTTAAGTCAAAGTGGAGTCAAGGGATATGGGGAGAAGGCAGGCACGGGTTATTGATTGGGGACGATCAGCCATGATCACAATGAATGGCGGTGCTGGCTAAAAGGGCCGAATGGCCTCCTCCTGCACCTATCTTCTATGTTTCTATGTTTCTATAGAAACATAGAAACATAGAAAATAGGTGCAGGAGTAGGCCATTCGGCCCTTCGAGCCTGCACCGCCATTCAATATGATCATGGCTGATCATCCAACTCAGTATCCTGTACCTGCCTTCTCTCCATACCCCCTGATCCCTTTAGCCACAAGGGCCACATCTAACTCCCTCTTAAATATAGCCAATGAACTGGCCTCAACTACATTCTGTGGCAGAGAATTCCAGAGATTCACCGCTCTCTGTGTAAAAAATGATTTTCTCATCTCAGTCCTAAAAGATTTCCCCTTTATCCTTAAACTGTGACCCCTTGTTCTGGACTTCCCCAACATCGGGAATAATCTTCCTGCATCTAGCCTGTCCAACCCCTTAAGAATTTGTACGTTTCTATAAGATCCCCCCTCAATCTTCTAAATTCTAGCGAGTACAAACCGAGTCTATCCAGTCTTTCTTCATATGAAAGTCCTGACATCCCAGGAATCAGTCTGGTGAACCTTCTCTGTGCTCCCTCTATGGCAAGAATGTCTTTCCTCAGATTAGGAGACCAAAACTGTACGCAATACTCCAGGTGTGGTCTCACCAAGACCCTGTACAACTGCAGTAGAACATCCCTGCTCCTATACTCAAATCCTTTTGCTATGAAACATAGAATATATGATCCAGTTAATTCCCGACTGATGCTCGAGCTGCTGAAGATTTTCTTCCATCGTTTCTTATTCAATTTGCGCCAATTTATTCTTGAGCTCACAATGTCACCTCAAATTGTACAAATGCAGTATCATAGAAACATGAATCAAGAGTGTTTTAATGTCATGTGTCCCAGATAGGACAATGAAATTCTTACTTGCTGCAGCACAACAGAACATGTAAACATCGTACAAAATGGAAAATAGAAAATAGGTACAGGAGTAGGCCATTCGGCCCTTCGAGCCAGCACCGCCATTCAATGTGATCATGGCTGATCATCCAATATCAGTACCCCGTTCCTGCTTTTTCCCCATATCCCTTGATTCCCTTAGCCCTAAGAGCTAAATCTAACTCTCTCTTGAAAACATCCAGTGAATTGGCCTCCACTGCCTTCTGTTGCAGAGAATTCCACAGATTCACAACTCTCTGGGTGAAAAAGCTTTTCCTCATCTCAGTCCTAAATGGCCTACCCCTTATTCTTAAACTGTGTGACCCCTGGTGCTGGACTCTCCCAACATGGGGAACATTTTTCCTGCATCTAACCTGTCTAATCCCTCAAGAATTTTAAATGCTTCTATAAGATCCCCTCTCTTCCTTCTAAATTCCAGTGAATACCATCCCAGTCGCCCCATTCTTTCATCATATGACAGTCCTGCCATCCCGGGAATTAACCTGGTGAACCTACACTGCACTCCCTCAATAGTCCTTCCTCAAATTAGGAGACCAAAACTGCACACAATACTCCAGGTGTGGTCTCACCGGGGCCCTTTACAGCTACAGTAAGACCTCCTTGCTCCTAAACTCAACTTCCAAAGAAAGCAGCCACTGCAATATTCAACAGGGGATCATTTTGTTCAGCTTCTTGTTGTGACGTGTACCAAAGCTGGACACAAAATGCTGGAGTAACTCAGCGGGTCAGGCAGCATCTCTAGAGAAAAGGAATAGGTGACATTTTGGGTTGAGACCCTTCTTCAGAGTTATTCTACTAATGGCACAGATAATCTTTTCTGAACGATGCCCAAAGACAGGCAGTTGATATGACAATAACGTGGACTATTTCAGCGGGATTTGAAAAGCGCGGCACGGTGGTGCGGCTGGTACAGTCGCCGCCTCACAGCGCCAGAGACCCGGGCTCCGTCCTGACCTCGGGTGCTGTCTGCGCGCGCAGTTCTTCCCGTGAACGCGTGGGGTTTCCTCCGTGTGCTCCGCTTCCTCCAACACACCCCGTGGGGTTTGGCGGGTGATTGACACTCTGTGTATTATCCATAGTGTGCGGGGAGTGGATGCAAGCGTGGGATCTGCTCCTTCTGCTGGCTCACCGCACGACCGCCAGCGGCTGGGCGATCTCGTGCAGGTTTACGCCCACATTGGGCACTGGTTGCCAAAGCGTCTTTTACATTTTTATGTGGGCAAGTTTGGTGAGACGACCCGTGTCCAAGTTGTCCAGCTGTGACTTGAAGAGTGACAAGGTTGGTGCACACCTGGTGGAGTCGGGAAGGATGTTCCACTCTGGGAAAGTCCATGGCAACAGCTCTGCCCAGGACAGGAAGGCTCTGCCAGAGAGTAGTGCCTTCGGCCGAACGCACCATGGGAACTACACTCGCCCCCCCCTGCAGGACCTACGCACCAGGAGGTGCAGATCCAGAGCCAGCAAGATCATGAAGGACCCCTACCACCCCAGCAACGGACTGTTCCAGCTGCTACGGTCAGGCAAGCGCCTCCGCTGTCACCCTGCGAAAACAGAGAGGATGAGACGGAGTTTCTTCCCACAGGCCATCAGGACTGTAAACTCTGATCTCACCAGGGACTAATTTACTGTTGTGTTGTGTCTTTTTTTTAAATTCTAAAATGTAAATACTGGTTCTGTTCTGTTCTGATCTGTTGCTCTGTAGTTTTTGCACAATCCCGCAGACATTGCCACTTTCATTTCACTGCACATCTTGTATGTGTATGCGACAAATAAAGTTGACTTGACTAGACTTGGACTGGACTTGGACATAGTGATGGTAGTTGTTTGCTCTAACTCTAGTATAAATAAAGTGACCTGAGGACTGTCTTGTGGATTTCTGGGTATTGGGTTGAATGAGGTGAGAGTATGTTACTTGAGATGATGCCATGAGTCTCCTTTGTGGACAGTACATGGGCGGGCTTTGGTGCGTCTTGACTCCAACGACCCCCAGCCAAGGCGATTTAACATATCGGAAACACTGGACTGTCTTGAGCAGTGGTTATAGACAAACCGGGCTGCCGGCCTCTGAACCGTGTCAAGGGTGCCAATGTTATATTTCTGGTGAGGGTCCCATATTGCCTGGCAATGTTCCTAGTGGGCGGACAAGTGCGTTATACGCTTCCTCCTTAGTTGGTTTGTCACAAGCGGAGAAGTTTCTCCAGAGAAGGCCCAAAGTTCTGTTTGACAATAGACAATAGACAATAGGTGCAGGAGTAGGCCATTCGCCCCTTCGAGCCAGCACCGCCAATCAATGTGATCATGGCTGATCATCCACAATCAGTACCCCGTTCCTGCCTTTCTCCCCATATCCCCTGACTCCGCTATCTTGAAGAGCCCTATCTAGCTCTCCCTTGAAAGAATCCAGAGAACCGGCCTCCACCGCCTTCTGAGGCAGAGAATTCCACAGACTCACAACTCTCTGGGAGAAAAAGTGTTTCCTCGTCTCCGTTCTAAATGGCTTACCCCTTATTCTTAAACTGTGGCCCCTGGTTCTGGACTCCCCCAACATCGGGAACATGTTTCCTGCCTGTAGCGTGTCCAAACCCTTAATAATCTTATATGTTTCAATAAGATCCCTTCTCATCCTTCTAAACTCCAGAGTATACAAGCCCAGCCACTCCATTCTCTCAGAATATGACAGTCCCGCCATCCCGGGAATTAACCTTGTGAACCTACGCTGCACTCCCTCAATAGCAAGAATGTCCTTCCTCAAATTTGGGGACCAAAACTGCACACAATACTCCAGGTGTGGTCTCACTAGGGCCTTATACAACTGCAGAAGGACCTCATTGCTCCTATACTCAACTCCTCGTGTTATAAAGGCCAACATGCCATTCGCTTTCTTCACTGCCTGCTGTACCTGCATGCTTCCTTTCATTGATTGATGAACAGGGGACCCCCAGATCCCGTTGTACTTCCCCTCTTCCCAACTTGACACCATTTAGATAGTAATCTGCCTTCCTGTTTTTGCTACCAAAGTGGATAACCTCACATTTATCCACATTAAACTGCATCTGCCATGCATCTGCCCACTCACCCAACCTGTCCAAGTCACCAGGGGCGGAAAACCCGGGGGGGTCAGAGGGGACACGTCCCCCCCATGTTTTGAGAGGTGGGGGACTTCCCCCCCCCCAAGTTTTTGTGATCCCAATATTAAAATCGCCGTTTTTAGCGCTGGATTCAGCCTCCGAAGCCTCGCGCGCGTGTGTGTGAGTGTGCGCTTGCGCGCGTGTCCGCCCAAAAATTGTGTCCCCCGTCCCCTCCATGTTTTGATAGTGCGTTCCGTTCTTGCAAGTCACCCTGCATTCTCATAAGTGTGCCTGCGCGAATTTGGTAAAATCGCAAATTGTCCCTGGTGTGCGTAGGATAGTGCCAGCGTGCGGGGTGATCCCCGGTCGGCGCGGACTCGGTGGGCCGAAGGGCCCGTTTCTACGCCGTGTCTCAGATAAATCTAAACAAGTGCAGAGTTGCATCCCGGCACAATAGATCTGCTGCCTTCCTGTATTCAAAGCACCGTGAAAATAATTCCAAGAATAAATCATTGCAAGCATAATTCCTTCCCCGCCACCCCACCCCCTCCCCCATCCAACAGAAGATGCAATCATAAACTGAACTAGTGTTTGAGCGGACGCTGATTGTTTTATTTCCCTCTCTGTTGGACCTGTCTCATTTCTATTTGCAGTATTTCATTAACGGGGACTTGCCCTCATGAAGATGCAGCAATTTGCAAAGAAATCGAATGCAAACGCTCCTTGACTTTGAAGATGTACGACTTGGATTTGGGGCCATTAATAACAAAACTTTCTGCCGCCTGGCTTTCTGAAAATTGCATTTATTCCTGTCATAACAGCACTTGCTGTGATACGATGGCCAGGATGGAGACAGACAGACAGACAGACAGACAGACAGACAGACAGACAGACAGACAGACAGACAGACAGACAGACAGACAGACAGACAGAGAGACCGAGACAGAGAGAGACAGAGAGACAGAGAGAGAGAGAGACAGAGAGAGAGAGAGAGACAGAGAGAGACAGAGAGAGAGAGAGAGAGACAGAGAGAGACAGAGAGAGACAGAGAGACAGCGAGAGACAGAGAGACACAGACAGAGAGAGAGAGAAACAGAGAGAGACAGAGAGAGACAGAGAGAGACAGAGAGAGACAGAGAGAGACAGAGACAGACAGAGAGAGAGACCGAGACAGAGAGAGATAGAGAAACAGAGAGAGACAGAGAGAGACAGAGAGACCTACTTGATGAGTACTGCCAAAATTGGGCCCTGGCAGTAAATCTAAAGAAAACCAACATCATGATTTTTCAGAAAAGACCCAGATGTCAGGAAGATAAATACAAATTTACACTCAATGGTACTGTTATCGAACACACTATGAGCTATACTTACCTTGGTCTAACTGTTTCAGCATCAGGGAACTTCAATATGGCAGTGAATGCACTAAAAGAGAAAGCTCGAAGAGCTCTGTATGCAATAAAAAGAAGATTCAACAACATCCAAATCCCAATTAAGATCTGTCTTAAAATATTTGACAGTGTAATCCAGCCTATTGCGCTTTATGGTAGTGAAGTATGGGGTCCGCTCAGTCACCATAGTTATAGTAAATGGGACAAACATACAACGGAGGCCCTGCACGCAGAATTTTATCGGAACATCCTCCGTATCCAAAGGAAAAACCAACAAACACATGTAGGGCGGAACTAGGCAGATACCCACTGATAATAAATATCCAGAAAATAGCACTACATTTTTGGAATCACCTTAAATCTAGCCCCCCCAGATACCCTCCAGTTTAAAGCCCTTCAAACACAAGAGGGGAACCCAGAAAAGAGTTCCCTGTGTCAGTTGGTACTGAGACTAACTACCCCTATTCAGTTAAACCCTATCCAGTTAAATCCTGACCGGCCCCAGATCAATACTGACCCCCAATCACCAGTTAGAGTGAAACGTACTTGGAAGATTGGGATAAAGAAACCAAAAGCCAAAGCAGATTAGAATGTTACCGTTCACTAAAAAGAGATTATAAATTGGCAGACTATTTCTCAACTGTTAGAGACATAAAGCAGAGACAGACCCTCACCAAATACAGGTTAAGTGACCACTATTTGGCAGTTGAAAAAGGAAGACAGAAGAGATTCTGGCAACCAAGAGAAAACAGAAAATGCGGCCACTCTTTGACAGATGAGGTTGAAACAGAGGTGCACTTCCTCCTAAAATGCAAAAAATTTGACAAAACAAGGAAAGCATACTTTGACAATCTCAGTGTGGCAACCCCTGACTTTAAAGAACTAGATGATACATCAAAACTAAGAATAATCCTTGGCGAAGGAAATACGGCACATCTTGGTGCACAATACGTAACAGCATGCCATAACCTGAGAGACGGTGAATGACCAACATGCACATATGTACGCACACACTAATCGACATTAACTAACACTAAGAAATTAATATTGAATTGCTAAACTTGCTATTGTGTTGTACTGCTTACAGCTACAAGAACGGGTAGCAGTGGAGTTCAAGTCACTGGATGGATTTAAGAGAGAGTTAGATAGACCAGCCGTGATCACAATGAATGGCGGTGCTGCCTTGAAGGGCCGAATGGCCTCCACCTGTACCTATTTTCTATATAAGCCTGAATAACCGATGGATACATTCTGGCTCAAACAACTAGAAAGAAAATTGATCACTAACTGCAGCTGGCCCTACAATAATTGCTCACGAGAGACAAAGTTATTATTTCAGAAAGATGATGACATTTTTTGTTGTTGCAGGATCTCGTTCAGTTTAGTTTAGTTTTAGAGAAACAGCGCGGAAACAGGCAAACAACTAAAAAAGTTCAGTTAAAATCCATTCAAAAAGATCAGTCTGAAGAAGTGTCTCGACCCAAAACATCGTCTATTCCTTCGCTCCACAGATGCTGCCTCACCCGCTGAGTTTCTCCAGCATTTTTGTCTACGTTCAAAAAGGTTTAACATTTTGAATGGTCTCTGGAGTTTAGTTTCGTGTACCGAGGTACAGTGTAAAGCTTTACTGTTTCGTTTTAGTTTAGTTTAGAGATACAGCGCGGAAACAGGCCACTCGGACCACGCCGACCAGTGATCCCCGCACACTAGCACTATCCTACACACATACACACGACAGGAGGGCCAATTTACAATTTTTACCAAGCCAATTAACCTACAAACCTGCACGTCTTTGGAGTGTGGAAGGATAGGACAATAGACAATAGGTGCAGGAGTAGGCCATTCGGCCCTTCGAGCCAGCACCGCCATTCAATGTGATCATGGCTGATCATCCCCAATCAGTACCCTTTTCCTGCCTTCTCCCCATATCACCTGACTCTGCTATCTTTAAGAGCCCTATCAAGCTCTCTCTTAAAAGTATCCAGAGAACCAGCCACCACCACCCTCTGAGGCAGAGAATTCCACACACTCACAACTCTCTGTGAGAAAAAGTGTTTCCTCGTCTCCGTTCTAAATGGCTTACCCCTTATTCTTAAACTGTGGCCCCTGGTTCTGGACTCCCCCAACATGTTTCCTGCCTCTAGCGTGTCCAAACCCTTAATAATCTTATATGTATCAATAAGATACCCTCTCATCCTTCTAAACTCCAGAGTGTACAAGCCCAGCTGCTCCATTCTCTCAGCATATGACAATCCCGCCATCCCGGGAATTAACCTTGTAAACCTACGCTGCACTCCCTCAATAGCAAGAATGTCCTTCCTCAAATTAGGGGACCAAAACTGCACACAATACTCCAGGTGTGGTCTCACTAGGGCTCTGTACAGACAGCACCCGTAGTCAGGATTGAACCCGGGCCTCTGGCACTGTGAGGCAGCAACTCTACCGCTGCGCCACCGTGAGGCCCTTTTAATCTATTTTTAATGAAATCTTTTTCCAAGGAAGTTTTGGCACGTGAAGTAAAATGCCAAATGCCTTCCTCCTCGAAAGCAGAAAAACAATGAAATCCGAGGGGTAGCAATACTCTATTACACGCCTGCTGCTGCTGCTGCCTGCTTTATAGTGTACACGGTTATAACTACCTTGACTGCAGATCACAAAAAATGTATTGGTTGAGCAGCGCTTCCGCTCGCAGAAGAGAACAAGGAAATATCTGATTGGAATACGGTGGTGCAGTTGTTTAGTTACTCGATTTGTATTCTGGGCACTTGGTTGAACATCTCACAGGCTGCCTGGAATTTTAAATTTAGTTGGAGCGAGAAAAAAAAAAAATCCAGGCCAGATGTTTCAGTTTTTTTTTAGTTTAGATTTTGACATACAGCGTGGAAGCAGGCCCTTCGGCCCGCCGAGTCTGCACCGGCCACGCCATCCCCGCACGATAACTCTATCCTATGGACAATATCCTCAGAACAATTTCAAGAGTCAAGAGAGGTTTATTGTCATGTGTCCCAGATAGGACAATGAAATTCTTGCTTGCTGCTGCATAACAGAATATGTAAACATAGTCCAGAACAGGAGATAAAAGTTCAGTGTGTCAGCAGACTTAAGATGGCGCCTACCTGCGAAGATGGCGACATTTTGCCAGTGGCACAACAGAAATCTTCGATTTTAGGTTTACACCAAGCCAACTAGCCGACAAATCTGCACGTCTTCGGATTGTGGGAAGGAACCGAAGATCGCGGAGGAAACCCACGCGGGTCAAGGGGAGAACGTACAAACTCCGTACAGACAGCGCCCGTAGTCAGGATCGAACCCCGGGTCTCTGGTACTGTGAGGCAGCAACTCTACCGTGGCGCTACCGAGCTGTGTAGTGTGGGTGCAGTACGTTTAGGTTCAATATTGTCGCATGTGCTCGATTGTAATCATGGATTGCCTTTCCACTGACTGGCTAGCAAAAAATAAAAGCTTTTCATTGTACCTCGGTACACGTAGGAGAGAGTTAGATAGAGTTCTAGCGGCTGGTGGAATCAAGGGATATGGGGAGAAGGCAGGCACGGGTTATTGATTGGGGACGATCAGCCATGATCACAATGAATGGCGGTGCTGGCTAGAAGGCCCGAATGGCCTCCTCCTGCACCTATATTGGGACGACAGATGGCACAATGGGCTAAGTGTTCGGCTGGCAACCGGAAGGTAGCCGGTTCGAATCCCGCTTGGAGTGCATACTGTCATTGTGTCCTTGGGCAAGACACTTCACCCACCTTTGCCTGTGTGTGAATGTGTGTGAATGTGTGTGAGTGATTGGTCGTGGTTGGAGGGGCCGTAGGCACAGATTGGCAGCCACGCTTCCGTCAGTCTGCCCCAGGGCAGCTGTGGCTACAGAAGTAGCTTACCACCACCGAGTGTGACTGAGGAGTGAATGAATAATGCGATGTAAAGCGCCTTGAGTATTAGAAAGGCGCTATATAAATCCCATCCATTATTATTATTATTTTCTTTGTTTCTATGTTTCTACGTGGCAATAAACTAAACTGAACAGTGAAAAGCTTTGATTTCTGTGGGAAGGGACTGCAGATGCTGGTTTAAATGGAAGATAGACACAAAAATCTTTTAGTAACTCAGCGGAACAGGCAGCAACTCTGGAGAGAAGGAATGGGCGACGTTTCGGGACAAGACCCTTCTTCAGACTGAGAGTCAGGGGAAAGGGAAACGAGAGACGATGATGTTGAGAGATATAGAAAAATGAATGAAAGATATGCAATAAAGAAACTAATAAAGGAAACAGGCCGTTGTTTACTGTTTAAGAAGGAACTGCAGATGCTGGAAAAATCGAATGTAGATGAAAAATGCTGGAGAAACCTTGCGGGTGAGGCACCATCTATGGCAAAAAGGAGTAGGCGGCGTTTCGGGTCAAGACCCTTCTTCAGTCTGAAGAAGGTCCTCGCCCCGAAACGTCGCCCACTGCTTTTCTCCACAGATGTCGCCTCACCCGCTGTGTTTCTCCTGCATTTCTTGTCTACTATTGTTTACTGTTTGCTAGGTGAGAACGAGAAGCTGGTGTGAGAGGGAATGCCGGGGTTAGAAGTCAGTATGATAATTCATACTTCTGAGTTGTCATCTGCTCAAGCTCAATATGAGATGCTGTTCCTCCAATTTGCGTTTAAGGTTTAACCCTACACCAGCTCTGCGTTAACCCACGTTGGCGTCAACTGTATTTCGCTTTCCATCACACGGTGAGGAATGTGGAGGAGTGGCTGTGGTGGATGTTTATGTTAAAATGTATTTTGTGTGTTCTGTTGCTTTTTATTTGTATGACTGACTTGGCAAATGAAATTCCTCGCATGTTGCAAAACATACTTGGCTAATAAAGTATTATTGTATTGTATCCTATGCACTCGGGGCAATTGACAGAAGCCCACTAACCTACAAACATGCACGTCTTTGGAATGTGGACGGAGACCAGAGCACCCGGAGAAAACCCACGTGGTCACATAGAGAACGTACAAACTCCGTACAGACCGTACCCGTGGGTAGGATTGAACTGAGTCTCTGGCGCCGTAAGGCAGCGTGCCATTCCCTTTTTCACATGCAACTTGGTTGAACTTAGTTTGATTTTACGTGCTAATCCAAACAGATCAGATATACCACGGATAGATAAAATCAGTTGAATCTCAAGTACATCTCAAGATAGAACAAATGGGGTAGATACAGACTGCAGAAACATAGAATCATAGAAAAATGGGCGCAAGAGTAGGCCATTCGGCCCTTTGAGCCAGCACCGCCATTCAATATGATCATGGCTGATCATCTAAAATCAGTACCCTGTTCCTCAAATTATCCCCAGATAATCGGCCTCCACTGAGGCAGAGAATTCCGCAGACTCACAACTCCCTGGGTGATATGGCCTACCCCTTATTCTTAAACTGTGACACCTGGTTCTGGACTCCGCCAACATCGGGAACATGTTTCCTGCCTCAAGCGTGTCCAATCCCATAATAATCTTATATGTCAGTGGACAATCAATGCACAATCGTCAGCAAAAGCAGAGTGCGTTACCGGACTCGACTCGAAGCAATGGCTTGGAATCTCGGGGGAGAGACCGGAGGAGGCGGATTGTGCGGTGCAAAGCCTGAATCATTAAAGCCAGAAGCTGAAAAGGAAAATAACAAAAGCAAGGATTGAAAAGCAAAGCAATTCTCGTCTCTTGGTCCAAGGAACATTTGGATCTGAAACATTAGTCAATAATGCAATCTAGTATAGACACAAAAATGTTGGAGTAACCCAGCTGGACTGGCGGCATCTCTGGAGAAAAGGAACAGGTGACGTTTCGTGGCGAGACCTCTTCTTTGGGTCTGAAGAAGGGACCTGACCCAAAACATCTTCCATTCCTTTCCTACGACCTCCTATGACCTTGTGACGACCATGCTGCGAGTATGAGTCAAGGGCAAACTCGGCAGAGGTCGTGAATTAGGTCTTGAAAGTGGGACAGGGCCCTTTACTACAGCATTGTGTGTCTATCTTCGGTGTAAACCAGCATCTGCAGTTCCTTCCTACAGAATGTAATCAAGTAAGTTGGCAAGGATACAGTGGGCACTTGGGACAGATTTTATCAAGACTTTCTTCATGAATTGCATTTGACAGCGCTCTGATCCGTTTGCCCGAGGAACTGCTACATTTTGACATTAAGCTTTTCGGCTCCATGATATTAAAGGGCCTGTCTCACTTGGCGATTTTTTCGGCGACTGCCGGCATCATTGACCGACGTATCAGGTCACCGAAAAATTTGCGGTGTTGTGCGGCGTGATGGCGTACTGACGCGCGCGGTGTTTATTTCAAGTGTCGCAACATTTTTTTTTGCCGCCGCTGGATTTTGAAATGTTCAAAATCTTTTGGCGACACTGATATGACGCCGGCACTCACCGAAAAAAATGGCCAAGTGGGACAGGCCCTTATTTCTTTCCACATCTTCAGTTAATTAAAGATTTGACAGAGGGCATGAATTATTGCCAGGGATCACGAGGGATGGCCATTAAATGTTCGCATTCCACTTATGGGCGGCACAGGGGTAGAGTTGCTGCCTTCCAACGCCAGAGACCCGGGTTCGATCCTGACGATGGGTGCTGTCTGTATGGAGTCTGTACGTTCTCCCTGTGACCAGCGTGGGCTTCCTTCCACACTCGAAAGTCGTACTGGTTTGTAGGTAAAATTGTAACGATTCCCCAGTGTGTAGGATAGTGTTCGCGTGCGGGGTGATCGCTGGCCGGAGCGGACTAGGTGGGCCGAAGGGCCCATTTCCACGCCGTGTCTCTAATAAATCTAAACAAGTGCAGGGTTGCATCTAAGCACAAATAGATCTGCTGCCTTCCTGTATTGGACAATAGACAATAGGTGCAGGAGTAGGTCCCGACCCCCAGGTTAAGAACTACTGAGCTAAAGGCTAGGTAGACAAAAATGCTGGAGAAACTCAGCGGGTGAAGCAGCATCTATGGAGCGCAGGAATAGGTGACGTTCAGACTGATGTGGGGGTGGGGGTGGGGGGGGGGGGGGGCGGGAAGAAGAAAGAAAGAGGCGGAGACAGTGGGCTGAGGGAGAGCTAGGGAGGGGAGGGGAAAGAGGGAGAAAGCAAGGACTACCTGAAATTGGAGAAGTCAATGTTCATACCGCTGGGGTGTAAACTACCCAAGCGAAATACGAGGTGCTGCTCCTCCAATTTACGGTGGGACTCACACTGGCCATGGAGGAGGTCCAGGACAGAGAGGTCGGATACGGAATGGGAGGGGTAGTTGACGTGCTGGGTCACCGGGAGGTCGGGTTGGTTAGTGCGAACTGCGCGGAGGTGTTGGGCGAAGCTAGCGGCTAGGATGCAGCTCATTGCCGGAGCAGACGGGCCAATGATACAGAGGAGGGGGTGTAATGTAATCGAGCCCTGCCTCAATCTATCGAGAAGTAACCAGGCAAACCAAATGCGAATAGCTGGAGGAAGCGACTGCCAGAGTGAAACAAACTCTCAATCAATGCTGTCAAATTTGCAAAGCACAAGCGAATTACTTGATCTGCCACTGGCAAATCAAAAACCTCGCGCTATTCCACAATTCTTTCATCCTTCAGTCCGAAGACTTACTTCATTACCCCCTTCATACACGCACATCTGCCTCTGACGGTCCAAAAGAAAATCAGTCAATTTTCATTTGAAAGACTCTTCTGCCGAGACCATCCATCAACACACACTAAAACCCATAAGGGCCATGCACAAGGAGGTAATCAGTGAAAGCCAAACAATTCACTGGGAAGAAAGCATCTTATTGATCGTCGGATTTTATGCGCTGGTTTACACCATAAATTCTAAACTGGAAACATAACATGATGGATGGCTCTTTGGACATCGCTCGGGCTTCAAGCAAACTCCATTCACGTGGTCTCAAGGTCACACGGCTAGAACAATCAGATGGATATCTCTTCCCCGATGGCCAATTCAATAAGTCTTTACAGGAAATGCAATATACAATTTACAATATACATCAATGATTTAGATTCAGATGAAGGGATTGCAAGTAACATTAGCAAATTTGCAGACGACACAAAGCTGGGTGGCAGTGTGAACTGCGAGGAGGATGCTATGAGAATGCTGGGTGACTTGGACAGGTTGGATGAGCGGGCAGATGCAGTTTAATGTAGATAAATGTGAGGTTTTCCACTTTGGTAGCAAAAACAGGAAGGCAGATTACTATCTAAATGGTGTCAAGTTGGGAAAAGGGGAAGTACAACGGGATCTGGGGGTCCTTGTTCATCAGCCAACGAAAGTAAGCATGCAGGTTCAGCAGGCAGTGAAGAAAGCGAAAGGCATGTTGGCCTTCACAACAAGAGGAGTTGATTGTAGGAGCAAAGAGGTCCTTCTGCAGTTGTACAGGGCCCTAGTGAGACCACACCTGGAGTATTGTGTGCAGTCTTGGTCCCCTAATTTGAGGAAGGACATTCTTGCTATTGAGGGAGTGCAGCGTAGGTTCACAAGGTTAATTCCCGGGATGGCGGGACTGTCATATGCTGAGAGAATGGAGCAGCTGGGCTTGTATACTCTCGAGTTTAGAAGGATGAGAGGGTATCATATTGAAACATATAATATTAATAAGGGTTTGGGCACGCTAGAGGCAGGAAACATGTTCCCGATGTTGGGGGAGTCCAGAACCAGGGGCCATAGTTTAAGGATAAGGGGTAAGCCATTTAGTATGCAGCCAAGGAAACACTTTTTCACACAGAGAGTTGTGAGTCTGTGGTATTCTCTGCCTCAGAGGGTGGTGGAGGCCGGTTCTCTGGATACTTTCAAGAGAGCTCTTAAAGATAGCGGAGTCAGGGGATATGGGGAGAAGGCAGGAACGGGATGCTGATTGTGGATGATCAGCCATGATCACATAGAATGGCGGTGCTGGCTCGAAGGGCCGAATGGCCTACTCCTGCACCTATTGTCTATTGTCTATTGTCAGACAAACTTATAAAAGACACAGAGTGCTGGAGTGGATAGAACGGATGTAGAGTGGATGTTTCCACTGAAGTCATCTGTGGGAAGAGATAGAATAATGCTTTGTGGAGCTCCTTGCCATCAGCAAGATTGGAATCCACCAAACAAATGCTAAGTGGAAAAATCAAGTGTGGTCGCACGCCTTCTTTTAGTTTAGTTTAGAGATACAGCGCGGAAACAGGCCCTTCAGCCCACCGGGTCCGTGCCAACCAGCGATCCCCGCACACTAACACCATCCTACACACACTAGGGACATTTTTTACATTTATCATGACAATTAACCTACATACCTGTACCTCTTTGGAGTGTGGGAAGAAACCGAAGATCCCGGAGAAAACCCACGCAGGTCACGGGGAGAATGTACAAACTCTGTACACCCGTAGTCGGGATCGAACCCGGGTCTCCGGCGCTGCATTCGCTGAAAGGCGGCAACTCTACCGCTGCGCCACCCTGACCACCTTGGTATTTTGGAAGCAGAATTGATCAAACATCTCCTCTCGTTACATCAACAATTCGCCACTCAAAAAGCTGGAGTAAATCAGCGGAACAGGCGGCATCTCTGGGGAGAAGGAACGGGCGACGTTTCAGGTTGAGACCCTTCTTAGGTATGGCACAGTGGCGCTGCGGTAGAGTTGCTGCCTCACAGCGCCAGAGGCCCGGGTTCGAAGCCAACTACGGGCGCTGTCTGTACGGAGTGTTACGTTCTCCCCGTGACCCGGTCTGCTTTCCTCCCACACTCCAAGACGTACAAGTTTGTAGATTAATTGGCTCTGATAAAATTGTAAATTATCCCCAGTGTGAAGGATAAGTGCTAGTTTGATCACAGGTCGGCATGGAATCGATGGGCTGAAGGGCCTGTATCCACACTATGTCTAACCTGAAAGGTCATCTACCCATGTCCTCCAGAGATGATTCCTGTCCTGCTGAGCTACCCAAGCATTATCTCTTCCCCTCCCTGAGCCTCCGGTGTTCCGAGGACAATTTTAGTTTAGTTTAGTTTAGTTTAGAGATACAACGTGGAAACAGGCCCTTCGGCCCACCGGGTCCGCGCTGACCAGCGATCCCCGCACACTAACACTACCCTACACACACACAAGGGAGATTGTTACATTTACGCCAAGCCAATTAACCTGCAGACCTGCGCGTCTTTGGAGTGAGGGAGGAAACCGAAGATCCCGGAGAAAACCCACGCAGGTCACGGGGAGAGCGTACAAACAAGCATCTCTTTGTCAGGATGGAACCCGGGTCTCTGGTGCTGTGAGGCAGTAGCTCTACTGCTACGCCTTGCCGCCAATTGGGGGTAGTTGAAGAGTTGTTTTTCTGTTAAAATAGTCGGAAAGTTCCCTAATTACCAACCTGTGCGGGAAAGAACCGCAGATGCTGGTTTAAATCGAAGGTATTTCCCGCTCAGCTGCATTGTGTCATTAAACTAATGACCCTGGAGTCTTGTTTCAGTGGTAAAGTATTGGTCAATGAGGTAGTCATCTTCCGGCACTTATTCCTCGTGGGATCAAGGACAAATTCTTGGGAGGAACGCACAGGAGGCAGAGGGAGGGAATAGACAATAGACAATAGGTGCAGGAGGAGGCCATTCAGCCCTTCGAGCCAGCACCGCCATTCAATGTGATCATGGCTGATCATCCACAATCAGTACCCCGCTCCTGCCTTCTCCCCATATCCCCTGACTCCGCTATCTTTAAGAGCCCTATCTTGCTCTCTCTTGAAAGTATCCAGAGAACCGGCCACCACCACTGAGGCAGAGAATTCCACACGCTCACAACGCTCTGAGAGAAAAAGTGTTTCCTCGTCTCCGTTCTAAACGGCTTACCCCTTATTCTTAAATTTCTTGCTCAACAGAACGACCAGGAGAATGTGCAAACTCCGTACTGACAAGTGCCCGTAGCCGGGATCGAACACGGGTTCGATCCCGTGCAAAGTCGAGCCCTATCTAGCTCTCTCTTGAAAGTATCCAGACAACCGGCTTCCACCGCCCTCTGGGGCAGAGAATTCCACAGACTCACAACTCTCTGTGTGAAAAAGAGAAGACAGGCACAAAATGCTGGAGTAACTCAGCGGGACAGTCGGCAACTCTGGAGAGAAGGAGTGGGTGACGTTTCGGGTCGAGACCCTTCTTCAGACTCAACCCGAAACGTCACCCATTCCTTCTCTCCAGAGATGCTGCCTGTCCCGCTGAGTTACTCCGGCTTTTTGTGTCGAACTTCCAATTACCCGCCTTATGAGTTGCACAGCATTGGCTAAATTTAGGTTGCAAACACTCACATGTGCAGCGATTGAGACACTTGCTATTCTCGCCAGGATAATTGGTGCTTCTTAACTTACGTAGCAATTGGAGGCCATTGGCAGTGAGATGCTTAAGAATGACAGAGTGACACTTTGACAGGGTTCTTCATACTGGGTTTTTGGTTGCTAACTGTCCAAGACTGGCTCAGAATTTCCCAGAATTGATGTCATCCTGACAGGAATCTATAAATAAACCTCGTGAGAAAATACATCAGGGACCAAGTCATGGAGTCATAGTCATTGAGTGATAGGGTCACAGAGTCACAGAGTGATACAGGCCCATCGGCCCAGCTTGCCCACACTGGCCAACAATGTCCCATCTAGACTAGTCCCACCTGCCTGCGTTTGGCTCATATCCCTCTAATCCTGTCCTATCCATGTACCTGTCTAAAGGGGCTGTCCCACTTGGGCGACCTAATCCGCGAGTTTTGGCGAGTTTGCCCTCGGCTCTTACTCGCAGCATGGTCGACACGAGGTTCTAGGAGGTCTTTTTAACTCTCCTTCATTCTCGAGAGTGGTCCCCGCGTACGCGAGGCCTCAGCTAGGTCGCCATGGAAAAAAATCGATATTTCTTTTGCTCGTAGGTTTAGTCGTAGTAGGCCGTAGTAGGTCGGCATGTTAGTCGTTGGTATTTGAGGGTAGTCGAAGGCAGTCGTAGATAGTGTTCATCATAGTCGAAGGGAGGTCGAAGGAGATCGAAGGAGGTCGCCTTCACTCTCCACTATTCGGTGACCAAATTTCTCGAAGTTAATCGTAGCTAGTCGAAGCTGGTCTTCAACAGTCTCAAGGAGGTCGAAGGAGGTCTTCAACATAGTTGAATGAGGTCTTCAACATGTCATTTTTTCAAACTCGCCTAAACTCGCCAATTAGGTCGCCCAAGTGGGACAGCCCTTTAACTGTTTCTTAAACGTCATGATAGCACCTGCCTCAACTACCTCCTCTGGCAGCTCGCTCCACACACCCACCACCGTTTTGTAAAATAAAGTTATGCATCAGGTTCTTATTAGATCTCCCCCCCCCCCCCCCCAATCTTAGATCTATGTCCTCTGGTTCTCGATTCCCCTACTCTGGGCAAGAGTCTCTGTGCGTCTACCTGATCTATTCCTCTCACGATTTTATACACCTCTATAAGATCACCCCTCATCCTCCTGCGCACCAAGGAACAGAGTCCCAGCCTACTCAACCTCTCCCACGGTGTTGAGCATAATATTGTCCTGGGTTCTGGGATCTGCAATGGTGGAACAATGCAGAACTGAAGAACAAAATGCCCATTCACTGAACACCTTCGCTCAGCCCGCCCGGACCTACCTGATCGCCCGGTGGCTGAACACTTTAATTCCCCTTCCCATTCCCACAAAGACCTTTCTGTCCTGGGTCTCCTCCATTGTCAGAGTGTAGCTAAATGCAAATTGGAGGAACAGCATCTCATATTTCGCTTGGGCAGCGTACAGCCCAGTGGTATGAATATTGATTTCTCTCACTTCAGGTAGCCCCGGCATTCCCTCTCTATCCATCCCTCCCCCACCCAAGTCGCACCAGCTTCTCGTTATCACCCAACAAACAGCTAACGACGGCCGGCTTCCTTTGTCATCGTTACCTTTTTTGCATATCTTTCATTCATTGTTCTTTATCTCTCTACATATGGGGAGAAGGCAGGAACGGGGTACCGATTGTGGATGATCAGCCGTGATCACAGTGAATGGCGGTACTGGCTGGAAGGGCCGAATGGCCTACTCCTGCACCTATTGTTTATCATCGTCTATATCTCTCGTTTTCCAACCCCCCGACTCTCGGTCTGAAGAAGGGTCCCGCCCCCGAAACGTCACCCATTCCTTCTCTCTAGAGATGCTGCCTGTCCCGCTGAGTTGCTCCAGCTTTTTGTGTCGATCTTCCATTAAATATTAAGTGGGCTTCATGGTATCATATTATCAGTCTGTTGAAAACTGTCGTGCATGTGGCAGTCAATTTGTGTGAAGACTGTCATATGCAGTGAGCAATCTGATTAATAAATCCTCGCAGACAGCCAGACAGCAAACAAGAAGGGTGGCATGGTAGTAGACCTGTTCCTCTCACAGCGCTTACGGCTCCAGAGACACAGGTTCGATCCTGGCTGCCTGCGGGTGCTTGTCTGTACGTTCTCCCCATGACCTGCGTGGGGTTTTCTCCGAGATCTTCGGTTTCATAGAAACATAGAAAATAGGTGCAGGAGTAGGCCATTCGGCCCTTCGAGCCTGCACCGCCATTCAATATGATCATGGCTGATCATCCAACTCAATATCCCATCCCTGCCTTCTCTCCATACCCCCGATCCCTTTAGCCACAAGGGCCACATTTAACTCCCTCTTAAATATAGCCAATGAACTAGCCTCAACTACATTATGTGGCAGAGAATTCCAGAGATTCACCACTCTCTGTGTAAAAAATGTTTTTCTCATCTCAGTCCTAAAAGATTTCCCCTTTATCCTTAAACTGTGACCCCTTATTCTGGACTTCCCCAACATCGGGAACAATCTTCCTGCATCTAGCCTGTCCAACCCCTTAAGAATTTTGTAAGTTTCTATAAGATCCCCTCTCAATCTTCTAAATTCTAGCGAGTACAAGCCGAGTCTATCCAGTCTTTCTTCATATGAAAGTCCTGACATCCCAGGAATCAGTCTGGTGAACCTTCTCTGTACTCCCTCTGTGGCAAGAATGTCCTTCCTCAGATTAAGAGACCAAAACTGTACGCAATACTCCAGGTGTGGTCTCACCAAGACCCTGTACAGCTGCAGTAGAATCTCCCTGCTCCTATACTCAAAGTTTCCCTCCCACACTCCAAAGACGTGCAGGTTTGCGGGCGAATTGGCTAATTGGCTTTGGTGACAACGTAAAAATTGTCCCTAGTGTTAATGCGCTGGGTGATCGCTGGTCGGTGCGGACTCGGTGGGCCGAAGGGCCTGTTTTTGCGTTGTATCTCTGAACTAAACCAAAACCCGGGTTCGATCATAGCCTCGGGATGCTGTCTGCGATGAGTTTTGCATGTTCGCCATGTGACTGAAGACAGACGCTAAATGCTGGAATAAGTCAGCGGGTCAGGCAGCCTCTCTGGAGAAAAGGAGTGGGTGACGTTTCGTGTCGAGACGTCTGCTCCACGGTCTGAATAAGGTCTTCAGGGTCAGGTTGGAGTGCAATAGATTTGGCAATTATGTGCAGGACTTGCAGGACGGCACGGTGGTAGAGTTGCTGCCTAAAGGGCCTGTCCCACTTAGGTGACTGTCATAGTCATAGCAGGTCAAGGTTCAAGAGAGATTCAAGAGAGATTCAAGTCAAGAGATTCAAGAGATATTTATTGTCACATGCACCAATTGGTACAGTGAAAAACCAGAGACTGGGCACCCCCCCCCCCACGACAATGTCTACCACAACCTACCATCTAGTCAACGTCAAGCTACGGCAAGCTACCGACAACCGGCCCCCCATTAGGACGTCCACCAACGACAAAAGCAACTACCCTGTCGGCGACAACTGAAGACAATTCAGCCATCGGTACCAGTCGCCGGTGGACGTAGGTTGACGTAGGTAGTCGCCAATGGAATTCACCGAAGTCAGCACCCAGCGACAGGAGAAGTCAAGCTACGCTCATTGGCATCAAACCAATTGGCTCATTGGCATCAAACCAACTGTCGCCGAAAAAATGTTGAACATTTCAAAATCCAGCGGCGACCAGAAAGACGCTACGACCCTTTGGGCGACTGAGGAGACGACTCGCGGCCATACAGGCGACACCCCGCTGACCGTGTGGCGACAGCCTAGTCGCATGTAGTCACCTAGAAAATCGCCTAAGTGGCACAGGCCCTTCACAGCACCAGAGACCCGGGTTTGATCCTGACCACGGGTGCTGTCTGTTTGGAGTTTGTACGTTCTCCCCATGACCTGCGTGGGTTTTCTCCGGGTGCTCCAGAATCAACAGATGGGAATCTACGGCACATCACGCGGAGATGACAGCAATTCCTGGCTCCCCACTTATTCCTCTCATCCATAGATGGCGGGAGCTGCACAGATTACCGGCATTGCCAGCTTATTTCATCAGCGTTTCAGGCCACTGTTTGAATTGCGTTTTCACTCGACACTTATGAGTCACAGACGGGACTATCGGAGAGGAGGGTGAATAAGGCGTTCGCATCGGCAGTCAGGACGAACCCGCTTGTTTGATGAAGAGCGTTAACGTACGATGAGCGCTTGACGGCACTGGGCCTGCACTCGCTGGAGTTTAGAATGATGAGGGTGGGGGGGGACACCTCATGGGAATGTGCCCCGACCAGCGATCCCCGCACATTAACACTATCCTACACACACACACACACACTAGGGACATTGTTTACATTTGCAACAAGCCGATTTTCCTACAAACCAGGAGTGTGGGAGGAAACTGAAGATCTTGGAGAAAGCCCACGCAGGTCACGGGGAGAACGTGCTAACTCCGTGCAGACAGCACCCGTAGTCGGGATCGAACCCGGGTCTCCGGCGCTGCAAGCGCTGTAAGGCAGCAACTCTACCGCTGCGCCACCGTGACCTTTATCACATGACCTTTGACCTTAACGTTATGCCCTCTAAATCTTTGAGAAACGTAATGCCCCTGTCCCACTTTCCCGAGTTGCCATGAATTTTCCCGAGTTTTCCCCTTGATTCAAACTCAGAGAGTGTCCGTGGTGAGCCCGTAGGAGTCCGTAGATGTTTCGTAGCGTCTCATATAGACAATAGACAATAGGCGCAGGAGTAGGCCATTCGGCCCTTCAAGCCAGCCACCGCCATTCATCGTCTAAAGGCTCCACAGCACCACACACCACAGCACCAACGGGCGGTGAAAACCGCTCAGCACATCATCTGTGCCCCGCTCCCTGCCATGGATGCCCTCCACCGAAAACGGTGTCTGAGACGGGCCAGGAAAATCATCAAGGACCCCTCTCACCCTAACCATGGACTGTTTGCCCTCCTCCCATGAGGGAGGCGGTACAGAAGCCTCGGGTCTCGCACAAGCAGGCTGACGAACAGCTTTTTCAATAACACTATTACACTGCTGAACTCAGAGTCCCGTCGCTAGATATCTTTAGTCTCTCCCATTTGTATACAGTATTTGCCTATGTACCAGTTTTTTTTTCTAATCCATCCACATTCCACACATTGTTAACCAGTACTCTTTTACTCTATTGTATGCTTATTCTGTATTTTTATTTTCTACTTCTACTATCTTGCACTATGACTATGACCAGATGCTAAACTGCATTTTGTTGTACCTATACTTGTATCTGTGCAATGACAATAAAGTTGAATTGAATTGAATTCTGTTACCTGTCCCCACCACCACCCCAGGCGCCCCCTATCCTCTCTGGGTTTAAAAAAAGCTTTTCCCACACATTTCCTTTCAACTTTGCCCCTGTAAAAGCTATGCCCTCTCGTCTTAGACATTTCCACCCTGGGGGAAAAAAAAAGCCCAGACTGTCCAACCCATTATTAATGCTTGAAAGACAGCAAGATGTGACCACACACAGAGTCTCTCGCCCAGAGTAGGGGAAGTCGAGGACCAGAGGACATAGGTTCAAGATGACGGGGAAAAGATCTAATAGGGATCCGAGGGGTAACTTTTTCCACACAGAGGGTGGTGGGTGTATGGGACGAGCTGCCAGAGGAGGTGGTTGAGGCTGGGACAATCCCAATATTTTAAAAACAGTTGGACAGGTACATGGATAGGACAGGTTTGGAGGGATATGGACCAAATGTGGGTAGGTGGGACATGTTGGATGGTGTAGGCTGGTGAGCATATGTCCATGCTGTATCACTCTGTGACGAGTTTGAGCATGTGCGAGATTGAAATGAACACAAGATTTACAAGGTTAATTCCCGGGAAGGCAGGACTGTCATATGCTGAGAGAATGGAGCGGCTGGGCTTGTACACTCTGGAGTTTAGAAGGATGAGAGGATATCTTATTGAAACATATAAGATTGTTAAGGGTTTGGACACGCTAGAGGCAAGAAACATGTTCCCGATGTTGGGGGAGCCCAGAACCAGGGGCCACAGTTTAAGAATAAGGAGTAAGCCATTTAGAACGGAGACGAGGAAACACTTTTTCTCACAGAGAGTTGTGAGTGTGGAATTCTCTGCCTCAGAGGACGGTGGAGGCCGGTTCTCTGGATGCTTTCAAGAGAGAGCTAGATAGAACTCTTAAAAATAGCGGAGTCATGGGGATATGGGGGGGAAGGCAGGAACGGGGTACTGATTGTGGATGATCAGCCATGATCACATTGAATGGCGGTGCTGGCTCGAAAGGCTGAATGGCCTACTCCTGCACCTATTGTCTATTGTCTATAAGATCCAGCCCGATTGTAAAGAACCATTTAAAAAAGTATTTGCTTTGATTCTGTGTCTCTGTGATATCGCCGGAGACACAGTACGTTGGGACTGTTTTCCACACTGTATGACTTCAAATGGCAGCAACCGTAACCTGGTTTTTCGGATTCCTATTTTCCCCACTTTCAACACCCGTGACTATTACAGTCGGATTAATACTCGGGACAACATTTATAGCCGGAATATGACTTTTATTCAAAAAAAAAAAATCGCTTGTCGCTTCATCGACATCACTGCAGTTTTCTTTGCGAGTTGACTTATTGGTCTTGTTTGCTGTAATCCAAGAGTGCACAAGCCGTTTGCTCGTGCAAAAACAAAAACATAAAAACCGGAGCAAATTAAACCCCGAGAGCTGTCGCGAAAATAACTCACAGAGGACAAAAGGCAAGAAAGTCTTTCCGCCAATCGACGGCATATATTCTTTTTAGCTTAAGGGTCCTTCTGGGGATTTGAAGACACACGCCGATATGTAAAAGTCAATCTTTAAAGTCCAGAGAGAATAAGGTTAAGAGTGATCTTCTTTGAGCGCGGAAAATATTAAACGGTTTAGAAAAGATAAATCCTGGATATTACTTTGAGAAAGGGAGAATAATTGGGTCAGAGTTTGCAAGTGATAGAAGCCAGTGTGAGAGGTAAAATTAGATCATTATCAAAGAAAACGTCTTCACACAAAGGCCGATAGAGGTTGCTTATATTTATATAGTGCTTTGAACAAAGGGAAATGTCTCAAGGGGCACCTGCTAAACAAGGTTGATGAGGAATCAGGTAAGGGGAAGTATTAGAGTCTGGTTAAAAGTGACTCACATCAGGGACCCATAAGTTCACAAGTGATTGGCGATTCACAATTAGGCCATTCGGCCCATCAAGTCTACTCTGCCGTTCAATCATGGCTGATCTATCTTTCCCTCTCAACCCCATTCTCCTGCCTTCTCCCCATAACATAGAAACATCGAAAATAGGTGCAGGAGGCGGCCATTCGGCCCTTCGAGCCAGCACCGCCATTCATCGTGATCATGGCTGATCGTCCCCAATCAATAACCCGTGCCTGCCTTCTCCCCATATCCCTTGACTCCACTAGCTCCCTAGAGCTCTATCTAACTCGCTCTTAAATCCATCCAGTGACTTGGCCTCCACTGCCCTCTGTGGCAGGGAATTCCACAAATTCACAACTCTCTAGGTGAAAAAGCTTTTTTCTCACCTCAGTCTTAAATGGCCTCCCCTTTATTCTAAGACTGTGGCCCCTGGTTCTGGACTCGCCCAACATTGGGAACATTTTTCCTGCATCTAGCTTGTCCAGTCCTTTTATAATTTTATATGTTTCTATAAGATGCCCCCTCATCCTTCTAAACTCCAGTGAACCCCTGACACCCGTACTAATCAAGAATCTATCTATCTCTGCCTTAAAAATATCCACAGATTTGGCCTCCACAGCCTTCTGCGGCAAAGAATTCCACAGATTCACCACCCTCTGACAAGAGAAATTAATCTCCTTCCTGAAGGAACGTCCTTTAATCCTGAGGCTCTGACCTCTGGTCCTGGGGTCAAGGAAAGAGCGTTCACGTCTCGGCCCTGTTTCCACCAATCTTTCCACCACCACGCACAAGAAGCGACAAGACAGACACCATTGTGTGCAGATGCCGAGAAGTGAGTTCAGCTCTGGCTGAGCAACTTCTAATCTCGTGTGTGGACTCGATAAGAAGAAGAAGATGTCTGGTCCTAGACTCTCCCACTAGTGGAAACATCCTTTCCACATCCACTCTATCCAAGCCTTTCACTATTCGGTATGTTTCATTCTTCCAAACTCCAGCGAGTACAGGCCCAGTGCCGTCAAACGCTCATCACATGCTAACCCACTCATTCCTGGAATAATTCTCGTAAACCTCCTCTGGACCCTCTCCAGAGCCAGCACAACCTTCCTCAGATATGATGCCCAAAATTGCACACCATACTCCAAATGCGGCCTGACCAGCGCCTGATGGAGCCTCGGCATTACATCCCTGTTTTATGTATTCTAGCCCTCGTGAAATAAATGCTGGCATTGCGTTAGCCTTCTTGACTCCCGATTCGACTTGCAGATTAACTTCTTGGGAATCCTGCACCAGCACTCCCATTCCCTTTGCACCTCCGATTCTGGATTCACACTGGATTCTTTCTTACATATGCTGTCGCAACACACTGTAGTCTTTAAACAACACTTCTGGATTCACTATGTCGATCGATTGATCGATCAATCGACCACTGTAAATTGGCCCTCGTGAGTAGTGGTGGGAAAGAGCAGAGAGAAAAACAAAAAGTAGAAATTTATCATGAATGGATAATTGATAGTGGCTGTGGATGTAATGGGCTGAAAGACCTGTTTCTGTTTAAGGAAGAACTGCAGGTGCTGGAAAAATCGAAGGTAGACAATAAGTGCTGGAGGAACTCAGCGGGTGAGGCAATAGACAATAGACACAAGACAATAGATAATAGGTGCAGGAGTAGGCCATTCGGACCTTTGAGACAGCACCACCATTCAATGTGATTATGGCTGATCATCCACAATTAGCACCCCGTTCCTGCCTTCTCCCCATATCCCCTGACTCCGCTATCTTTAAGAGCCCTATCTAGCTCTCTCTTGAAAGTATCCAGAGAACCTGCCTCCACCGCCCTCTGAGGCAGAGAATTCCACAGACTCACAACTCTCTGTGTGAAAATGTGTTTCCTCATCTCCGTTCTAAATGGCTTACCCCTTATTCTTAAACTGTGACCCCTGGTTCTGGACTCCTCCAACATCGGGAACATGTTTCCTGCCTCTAGCGTGTCCAAACCCTTAACAATCTTATATGTTTCAATAAGATACCCTCTCATCCTTCTAAACTCCAGAGTATACAAGCCCAGCCGCTCCATTCTCTCAGCATTTGACAGTCCCGCCATCCCGGGAACTGGGACCCGAAACGCCGCCTATTCCTTCTGTCCATAGATGCTGCCTCACCCGCTGAGTTCCTCCAGCATTTATTTTCCGTGCTCAGTGGCTCCATGACACCGTTATGTCCAATTGGTGATCAATACTCAAAAACGTCCATTTCCCAAAACCCACATTTCTTCCTTTCGTTCTTTCACTCTCCAAGAACTTTGGGGGGAAAAAAATGATATTGTTCATTAGGGGTGGTCACGGTGGTGCAGCGGTAGAGTTGCTGCCTTACAGGGCTTGCAGCGCCGGGAGACCCGGGTTCGAACCCGACTACAGGCGCTTGTCTGTATGGAGTTTTTTACGTTCTCCCCGAGACCTGCATGGGTTTTAGACAATAGACAATTGACAATAGACAATAGGTGCAGGAGTAGGCCACTCGGCCCTTTGAGCCAGCACCGCCATTCAATGTGATCATGGCTGATCATCCCCAATCAGTACCCAGTTCCTGCCTTCTCCCTATATCCCCTGACTCCGCTATCTTTAAGAGCTTTATCTAGCTCTCTCTTGAAAGTATCCAGAGAACCGGCCTCCACCGACCTCTGAGGCAGAGAATTCCACAGACTCACAACTCTCTGTGAGAAAAAAACAGTTTCCTCGTCTCCGTTCTAAATGGCTTACCCCTTATTCTTAAACGGTGGCCCCTGGTCCTGGAACCCACCAGCATCTTGAACATGTTTCCTGCCTCTAGCGTGTCCAAACCCTTAATAATCTTATATGTTTCAATAAGATAGCCTCTCATCCTTCTAAACTCCAGAGTATACAAGCCCAGCCGCTCCATTCTATCAACATATGACAGTCCCGCCATCCCGGGAATTAACCTGGTGAACCTCCGCTGCACTCCCTCAATAGCAAGAAGGTCCTTCCTCAAATTATGGGGACCAAAACTGCACACAATACTCCAGGTGTGGTCTCACTAGGGCCCTGTACAACTGCAGAAGGACCTCGTTGCTCCTCTACTCAACTCCTCTTGTTATAAAGGCCAACATGCCATTTGCTTTCTTCACTGCCTACTGTACCTGCATGCTTACTTTCATTTTTGGATGACCAATCATGGCTGATCTATCTCTCCCTCTTAACACCATTGTCCTGCCTTCTCTCCATAAGACTTTAAGACTTTTTGCCTTCCATCACAGTGAGGAGGTGCCTGGAGTCACTGTGATGGATGTTAAACTGTGTTCATTGTGTGTTCTGTTACTTTATTTTCAGTCATGGCTGCAAGGTACGCAATTTTGTTCAAACTAATAAGTTTGTATGACAATAAAGGAAATTCAATTCAATTCAATTCAATAAGCCCCAACACCCGTATGAATCAAGACTCTTCCTATCTCTGCCTTAAATATATCCATTGCCCTGGATCTGCAATGCAATGCTGGAAAGTTTCCAAATAATTCCAGTTTACTTGATAACAAGGGCACAAGCTATCTCTTTGGGGACTAGACTCCACACGATAGCACAATTTAAGCCCATTTGACCCTCATCTTTATAGAGTACCGGAGCGACATTATTCACAGGGTTGCATCGAGCTATTTATCACATGTCCTGATCTAAACAGCTTGTCCTGAATACCTCATTCCAGCCATCCATCACCTCCTGTGTGAAGCAAAGCCACCTGACGTCTGTCCTCAATATACCCTTGACAGTCCCTTCTTGACTTGGTTACAAATAACTAAGGTAGACAAAAGTGCTGGAGAAACTCAGCGGGTGCGGCAGCATCTATGGAGTGAAGGAAATAGGCAACGTTACGGGCCGAAACCCATCACTAAGTTGCTACTGAAGACAGACACAAAATGCTGGAGTAACTCGTGCCACATTTCCGGATGGAAGGAACGGGTGACGTTTCGGGTCGGGAATCCTTCTTCAGCCCGTCCCGCTGAGTTGCTCCAGCATTTTGCGTCCATCTTTGGTTTAAACCAGCAACTGCAGTTCCTTCCCACACTCCAAGTTGCTACTGAACGATTACTTAGTCTGTGACCATTCCAGCTGGTCGAGTTGCTGCCTTACGGCGCCTGAGACCCGGGTTCGATCCCGGCCACGGGTGGTGTCAGTACGGAGTTTGCACGTTCTCCCCGTGACCGCGTGAGATTCCTCCGGGTGCTCCGGTTTCCTCCCACATTCCAAAGACGAGCGGGTTTCGGCTTCTGTAAATCTCCCTCAGTGTAACAAGAAAAAATTCCGTCTTGCATGCAAGGGTGGTTGCAAAAAGTAGGATTACCAGTGTGAACGGGTGATCGAGGTTCGACGTGGACCCGGTGGGCCGAAGGGTCCCTTTCCACGCTGTATCCCTGAACCAAACTAAAGTACGGCAATCAAATCCAGTTAATCAAACCCAGTCAAGGGCCTGTCCCACTTGGCGATTTTTTCGGTGTCTATCATGGTTCGAGGCCCTTCTTCAGACTGATGTCAGTCTGAAGAAGTGTCTCGACACGAAACGCCGCCCATTCCTTCTCTCCAGGGATGCTGCCTCGCCCGCTGAGTTACTCCAGCATTTTGTGTTTACCTTCGATTTAAACCAGCATCCGCAGTTCTTTCTTACACAGGGATAATTTTACACTTACAACAAGCCAATCAACCTACAAACATGTCCGTCTTTGGAGTGTGGGAAGAAACCGAAGATCTCGGAGAAAACCCCACGCAGGTCATGGGAAGAACGTACAAACCGCAGCCGCAGTCGGGATCGAACCCGGGTCTCCGGCGCTGCATTCGCTGTAAGGCAGCAACTCTACCACTGCGCCACCGTGCCGCAGTGGCAAGTGGTGAGGATACCATGTACAGGAGTGTGAAATGGCGCCAAACTGACGACCCTGTATACTGTCTCAGTGTACCACTGTTTCACACGTGTGCTGTATCTGAGATGCTCATCCAAGAAGCATCAGAAGAAGGGTCTCGACCCGAAACGTCACCCATTCCTTCTCCCCCGAGATGTTCTGCCTGTCCCGCTGAGTTACTCCAGCACTTTGTGCCCATCTATGCTTATTTAACATGTATCTAAGTGCTTATGTATAGTGATATTTGTACTGAACTGAACACAAAATTGAATCTCCATGTACCTCGGTACATGGGTCAAAGGAAGTACCATAACCATACCATACAGTTAAGTCTAAAGTATTAATCTCAGATTGGATTCAGCTCTTGCGGGAAAAGTTTAGAACCCTAATAATTTTTTTGTTTACATTCAACTAGAGAATAGTGAAAAGGCTTAGATAGAGTGGGTGGGAGAGTCTAGGACTAGAGGTCACAGCCTCAGAATTACAGGACGTTATTTTAGGAAGGAGATGAGGAGAAATTAGGAGATGGTCTCCTAATTTGAGGAAGGACATCCTTGTGATTGAGGCAGTGCAGCGTAGGTTCACGAGATTGACCCCTGGGACTGTGACATGAGAAAAGATTGAAAAGACTAGGCTTGTATTCACTAGAGTTTAGAAGGATGAGGGGGGTTCTTATAGAAACATATAACAATTATTTTTTAAAATCTCTTTCGTCAGAGGGTGGTGAACCTGTGGAATTCTTTCCTACAGGAGGCCAAGTCAGTGGATATTTTTAAGGCAGATAGATTCTTGATTAGTATGGGTCAGGGGTTATGGGGAGAAGCCAGGAGAAAGGCGGAGTAGACTTGATGGGCCGAATGGCCTAATTCTACCCCTATCTCTTCTGATCCTCTCCGCATCCACTCTGCCCAGGCCTTTCAATCATATTGCAATGGGACTGGAAATAGACACACGAAGCTGGAGTAACTCGGTGGGACAGGCAGAAGAGGAATAGGTGGCGTTTCGGGTCGAGATGCTTCTTCAGACACCGAAACGTCACCTGTTCCTTTTTGTCGGGAGATGCTGCCTGGCTTGCTGAGTTACTCCAGCTATGTTGTGTCTTTTGATCTAAATATTCCATTCCATCTCTAAACCGGTCTGCCATGATCTCCCCCACACGTCTTTATTTTTGATGAAGAGTCCCTGGTCAGCACAGCAAGGCTGATAGATTGGCTGAACAATCACTCCTAAATCTCCCATTACCGAGGCACCATTCAGTTTGATGTGGAACTGCCAACAGCCAGATGTGACAAGCGGCCAATAAAGCCTCTCTCCCATTCATTTTGTTTTGGAAAAAGACTACTGACAATAGACAATAGATGCAGGAGTAGGCCATTTAGCCCTTCGAGCCAGCAACGCCATTCAATGTGATCATGGCTGATCATCCACAATCAGTATCCCGTTCCTGCCTTCTCCCCATATCCCCTGACTCTGCTATCTTTAAGAGCCCTATCTAACTCTCTCTTGAAAGTATCCAGAGAACCGGCCTCCACCTGAGGCAGAGAATTCCACAGACTCACCACTCTCTGTGTGAAAAAGTGTTTCCTCGTCTCCGTTCTAATGGCTTACTCCCTTATTCTTAAACTGTGACCCCTGGTTCTGGACTCCGGCACCCGCCATAGGTCGTTGCAGGTCGGCAACATTTTTCAACATGTTGAAAATCCAGCGGCTTACGACTCTTTGGGCGACTGGGGAGATTACTCACGACCATACAGGCGACCCCCCTGGCGACATGTCGCGGGGTGAAGCCTGTATGTTCGTGAGTAGTCGCCCAAATAGTCGTACCTTGTTCTGGTCGCCGCTGGATTTTCAACGTTGAAATTTTTCAGCGCCCTGCTTTCGCCGAAAAAGTCGCGTAAGTGGGGCAGGCCCATTAGGGTGGCATAGTTGTGCAGTTGGTAGAGCTGCTGCTTCACAGCACCAGAGGGCCTGGGTTCGATCCTGACCTTGGGTGCTGTCTGTGTGGAGTTCTCCATGTGACTACATGAGTTTCCTCCCACATCCCAAAGAGATCATTTTGATCACTTAGTCTTGGGCAGCTCAATGGCCTCTGTTAAATTGCCCCTAGTGTGCAGAAAGTGGATGAATCAAAAGCTATTGTGAATGAATGATGAATGAGTGAATGATCACCTTAATCTGTCCTCTTGTTCTCAAATCCCCTACTCAGGGCAAGAGATTCTGTGTGTCCACTCACAAGGAAGCATGCAGGTACAGTAGGCAGTGAAGAAAGCAAATGGCACGTTGGCCTTCATAACAAGAGAAGTCGAGTACAGGACAAAGAGGCCCTTCTGCAGTTGTACAGGGCCCTAGTGAGACCACACCTGGAGTATTGGGTGCAGTTTTGGTCTCCAAATTTGAGGAAGGACATTCTTGCTATTGAGGGAGTGCAGCGTAGGTTTACAAGGTTAATTCCCAGGAGAGTAGGACTGTCATATGCCGAGAGAATGGAGCGGCTGGGCTTGTGTGGGCTGGGATGAGAGGGGATCTTATTGAAACATATAAGATTATTAAGGGTTTGGACACGCTAGAGGCAGGAAACGTGTTCCCGAAGTTGGGGGAGTCCAGAACCAGGGGCCACAGTTTAAGAATAAGGGGTTAGCCATTTAGAACGGAGATGAGGAAACACTTTTTCACACAGAGAGTTGTGAGTGTGTAGAATTCTCTGCCTCAGAGGGCGGTGGAGACAGGTTCTCTGGATACTTTCAAGAGAGAGCTGGATAGGGCTCTTAAAGATAGCGGAGTCAGGGGATATGGGGAAAAGGCAGGAACGGGGTACTGATTGTGGATGATCAGGCATGATCACATTGAATGGCGGTGCTGGCTCGAAGGGCCGAATAGCCTACTCCTGTTGTCTATTGTCTATTGTCTAAACCACCCGAAATGTTATCCATCCGTTCCCTCCACAGACGCTGCTGGACCCGCTGAGTTCCTCCAGCATTTCACATTTTGCCCGAGACGCTAAATGCTGGAGTAACTCAGCGGAACAGGCAGCATCTCTGGAGCGAAGGAATGGGTGACGGTGCGGGTCGAGACACTTCTTAAGACCCCGATTTATCATGGCGAGATGTAAACATCGATTAAAAAAAAAAGAACATAGCCTTCTAAATGTATTGGAAGGAACTGCAGATGCTAGTTTGCATCGAAGATGGACACAAAGTGTTGGAGTAACTCAGTGGGCAAGCGGCATCTCTGGAGAGAAGGAACGCATCTGCAGTTCCTTGTGCCTCCCAGTACGTCTTGAACGTTGACATTTTATTTCTGTACACCAGGATAATTCCCACTGATGCATATTACTGGCAAAGCAGGAGATACCCAGGACAAAGTGATCCAAAATGGTCTCATTGCATCAAGAAAGCTTTTCAGCAGCATCAAAATAAAGCCTCCATCACTTATCCGAAGCACAAAGACTTTCCAATTCAACTCATGCTGTGACTATTGTGAGCGTTTCTTTGGAGTTTACAAAAAAATGTCTATTCAAAGCCGCATAGTGTATAATGGGCTTCAACGTGTTTCCACGGACAATGCATTTACTTCTGGTTGCTACGGAGCAGACCGTATGAGAACCAGAACAAAGCTAACTTTTTTCACCCAGAGTTGTGAGTCTGTGGAATTCTCTGCCTCAGAGGGCGGGGGAGGCCTGTTCTCTGGATGCTTTCAAGAGAGAGTTAGATAGAGCTCTTAAAATTAGCGGAGTCAGGGGATATGGGGGGAAGGCAGGAGCGGGGTACTGATTGGGGATGATCAGCCGTGATCACATTGAATGGCGGTGCTGGCTGGAAGGGCCGAATGGCCTACTCCTGCACCTATTGTCTATTATTGTCATACGTTCTTTCCCCGGCTGTCCATCTTCCTCGCCTTTCGTCGCCAAGAGTTTCCCGCTAAACTGCGCCCTCACGCTCACGCTGCCCCTCAATTAAATGGCCGTTCTTCATCTCAAATCGGTGAGCGCAGAAGAGTTTAACCCATAAGCGAGGGCGACACGGGTGGCGCAGCGGTAGAGACGCCGCCTCACAGCGCCAGAGTCCCTGGGTTCGATCCTGACGACAGGTGAGGAGTTTGCACGTTCTCACCGTGACCCTCGTGGGTTTTCTCCGGGGGCTCCAGTTTCCCCCCCACACTCCAAAGCAGGTTTGAAGGTTAACGGGCTTCTGTAAAAATGTCCCCATTGTGTAGAACATGGTCATTGTTGGTCGTCCATGGATTCGATGATGGGCTGAAGGGCCTGTTCGCATGCAGCATCTTTTTAAAGCTAAAACTAAGAAAATAAACTTTGCAATTGTAACTCACCAGACTCAATGCCTTTTCCCCTATTTACACTGCAGGTTTTGACAATGCGATTGGCGGTGAGGTCGAGGGGGAGGTCACTGACAAAGAGCAATCCATCCAAGACCTCAACGGTGGAACAGGCGGAGGACGATGGCTGACCTTAGTGGAGCGTCACAACGGCTGGGAAGGCGGATGAAGGCTGCAGCAGAAAAGGGTCCCTGGTCGTCTTGGACTCCTTGCCACTGGATCCTGACCCAGTCTGTCAAGGACCATGTGGTGGCTGTCTGTGCACCAGTCTCCCCACGTTAAACAAAGTCACGCACAGGCGCCCTCCCTAAAGAAGACAATCATACGCGTTTCGAGTGACCACCGATGATGTATAGCATAAGTTCATACGTTATGGTGAGAAGGCAGAAGAATGGGGTTGAGAGTGAAAGATAGATCAGCCATGATTGAATGGTGAAGTAGACTTATAAAGGCATGTAATAGGAGCTGAATTAGGCCATTCGGCCCATCACGTCTACTCCGCCATTCAATCATGGCTGATCTATCTCTCCCTCCAAACCCCATTCTCCTGCCTTCTCCCCGGAACCCCTGACACCCGCACTAATCAATAATTCATCAATCTCCATCTCAAGAATCTATCTATCTCTGCCTTAAAAATATCCACTGACTTGGCCTCCACATCCTTCTGTGGCAAAGAATTCCACAGATTCACCACCCTCTGACTGAAGCAATTCCTCCTCATCTCCTTCCTAAAGGAACGTCCTTTAATTCTGAAGCCCTGACCTCTAGCCCGAGAGTCAGACTCTCCCACCAGTGGAAACTTGCTCTCTCCACATCCACTCTACCCAGGCCAACATTATCAATTTTTTGTTTCATCATAAACGACGAAATATTTTACGCTTTCAATAATAATTCAGGTCGTTGCTGGTGCTCCGTGGCTTAGCCCTCGCGAATGTCCCAAGGGCCTGCGCCACTTGCCGATTTTTTCGGCGACTGCCGGCGTCATATCAGTGTCGCCTAAAGGTTTTGAACATTTTCAAAGTCCAGCGTCGACAAAAAAAATGTCGCGGCACTTGAAAAAACACCGCGCATCAATACGTCTTCACGCCGCGTCACGCTGAAAAATGTTTCGGTGAGCTTATACGTCAGTCAATGATGCAGGCAGTAGCCGAAAAAATCGGCCAAGTGGGACAGGCCCTTAAATCATCAAAAGTGGGTCAACTTCGAGAAACGCCAGTATACTTCTTTACTTGAAGAAGCTCATTCAAAAAAATCACCCCGCCATGATCATAATGAATAATAATAATGGATGGGATTTATATAGCGCCTTTCTAATACTCAAGGCGCTTTACACCGCATTATTCATTCACTCCTCAGTCACACTCGGTGGTGGTAAGCTACTTCTGTAGCCACAGCTGCCCTGGGGCAGACTGACGGAAGCGTGGCTGCCATTCTGCGCCTACGGCCCCTCCGACCACCACCAATCACTCACACACATTCACACACATTCACACACATTCACACACAGGCAAAGGTGGGTGAAGTGTCTTGCCCAAGGACACAACGACAGTATGCACTCCAAGCGGGATTCGAACCGGCTACCTTCCGGTCGCCAGCCGAACACTTAACCCATTGTGCCATCTGTCGTCCCAATGAATGCTGAAGTGGTTCTCCAAATTGAACCAATTAATCACCCTGGCCTCCACACGATACAGCAGAGAGTGAGAGATGTCATCTGTGGGAAGAGGTAGAATAATGCCTCGTGGCGCTCCTTGCCATCAGCACGATTGGACTCCACCAAACAAAGGCTAAGCGGACAAATCAAGTGTGGTCGCACGCGCCTTCTTTTAGTTTAGTTTAGAGATACAACGCGGAAACAGGCTCTTCCGCCCGCCGGGTCTGCGCCGACCAGCGATCCCCGCACACTAACGCTATCCTACACCCACTAGGGACAATTTTTACATTTACCAAGCCAATTGACCGACAAACCTGCACGTCTTTGGAGTGTGGGAGGAAACTGAAGATCAATAGACTATCGACGATAGGTGTTAGATAAAATCTATCTATCTCCGCCTTGAAAAAAAATCCATTGACTTGGACTCCACAGCCGTCTGTGGCAATGAATTCCACAGATTCACCGCCCTCTGACTAAAATAGCCATGATTGAATGGCGGAGTAGACTTGATGGGCCGAATGGCCTAATTTTGCTCCTATCACATATGAACGGATGCTTTAAAAATGGGAGCAGCACTTTAAGAAAAATTAGCATGGTTCCTTCAAGTATAAACATATTCACCCTCAGTGATAATATCACCCAGGACTTGTACATTGATAATATATTCAATGAGTCGCCTAATTTAACAAACCTTCTGAAACTATTGAAGATATTCCCACTGCAGTCTTGTTACCAAAGAGTGTTAATTCCACACATCCTTTACCACTTCCCTCTTCACACTTCAGGCAGCGAAGAAGAGTCTCGCTGGATCCAGATCGCTCTTCCTTTCCAATGTGGTCCACACCTAATAGAGCACACCTCCTCTGCTCCTCCAAAAGCAGTATGTGGCTTGTGGTAGACTGAATGCAGAGCTCCAACCCAATTAATACAAAAATCAAATCATACATCTAATCAAAGAAGGGAAATAGCTAAGTAGGATGGAACTGCAGATGCTGGTTTTAACCAAAGGTAGACGCTAAAAGCTGGAGGAACTCAACGGGACAGGCGGCATCTCTGAAGAGAAGGAATGGGTGACGTTTCGGGTCGAGACCCTTCTTCTGAGAGAGGGTCAGGGGAAAGGGAGGGATACGAGAGATATAGATGATGATATGGAACGAACATTTCCGTGGATTGTCACCTTGTCGTGGTGGAGAAGCTTGTGTGGACCTGAGATCCTGAGAGCGATGCCGTCTGGAGCTATGCTCCTGGTAGGGCCACCCATGGCGGTAAGGTCGAGGGGGAGGACTCCGACAAAGAGCAATCCAACCAAGACCTCAACGATGGAACAGGCGGAGGACGATGGCTGGGAAGGCGGATTAAGGCTGCAGCAGAAAAGGGTCTCCAGTCGTCTTGGACTGGATCCTGACCCAGATCTGTCAAGGACCGTGGGGTGGCTGTCTGTGCACCAGTCTCCCCACGTTTGAAACATATAAGATTATTAAGGGTTTGGACACGCTAGAGGCAGGAAACATGTTCCCGATGTTGGGGGAGTCCAGAACCAGGGGCCACAGTTTAAGAATAAGGGGTAAGCCATCTAGAACGGAGACGAGGAAACACTTTTTCTCACAGACTGTGGAATTCTCTGCCTCAGAGGGCGGTGGAGGCCGGTTCTCTGGATGCTTTCAAGAGAGAGCTAGATAGGGCTCTTAAAGATAGCGGAGTCAGGGGATATGGGGAGAAGGCAGGAACAGGGTACTGATTGTGGATGATCAGCCACGATCACATTGAATGGCGGTGCTGGCTCGAAGGGCTAAATGGCCTACTCCTGCACCTATTGTCTATTGCTAAACAAAGTCAGGCATCCTCCATATAGGGAATAGCACCCTGGAGACACCCATGGTCAGCCATGAACGAGGGGGGCCTAAGAATATAGAACAAATGACAGTAAGATGTGCAAAAAAAGTAACAATGATTTAGGAAACAGGCCGTTAAATAGCTGTGCAGTTGCAATGTGACGTTTCTCTTTGTGACACCGCGGAAACAAGCCCTTCGGCCCATCGAGTTCCAGCCATCACCTGGTACACTGGCACTGTCCTGCACTCGGGGCAATTTACAATTTTACCAAAGCCGATTAACCTACAAATCTGTGCGTCTTTGGAGTGTGGGAGGAAACCGAAGATCTCGGAGAAAACCCACTCAGGTCACGGGGAGAACGTACAAACTCCGTGCAGTCAGCGCCGGTAGTCGGGTTCGAACCCGGGGTCTTTGGCGCTGTGAGGCAGCAACTCTACCGCTGCGCCACTGTGCCGCCCTGCAATGCAGAGACGGACGAGTGCAATGTCAGAGACCCGCCCTTGAGAAGAACCGTTCAACTATTGCCCTTCCATCTATTCAGGAGAATTAATGTTAAGGAAAATCAGGGAGACGTCTCTTGATCTCTGATGAGTATCTTCCTCCCTTGCCAACCAAAAACAGATGAACCCTCGTACACAATAGCTCAAAATCAAATCTATTATCTGTGGGCACTTTTAAAAGTTTAGTTTAGTTTAGAGATACAGCACATAAACAGGCCCTTCGGCCCACCGGGTCCGCGCCGCCCAGCTAATCTCCGCACATTAACACCATCCTACACACACTGTGGACAATTTAACTTTTTTTTCCAAGCCAATTAACCTACAAACCTGCACGTCTTTGGAGTGTTGGAGGAAACCAAAGATCTCGGAGAAAACCCACGCAGGTCACGGGGAGAACGTGCAAACTCCGTACAGACAGCAGCCGTAGTCGGGATTGAACCCGGGATCTCTGGCGCTGTGAGGCAGCAACTCTACCGCTGCCTCACCGTGATGCCGAACAGTGTAATTCCCAATTGAAGTTGTTCTTCATCACCCAGCCTTTTGACCTCTCGTAGACGGTGCAAACGTACATCGCAGGACCAGGCCCTTCGGCCCACTTTGCCTGTCCTGGGCACGACACCAAGTTAAACTATCCTCCTCCGCCCGCACGCGAGCCATACCCCTCCATTCCGTTCAACTGACCCATTTGCTCAGGTTTTCATCGTACAACTCTCACAGAGTAGACTGGGCTATTTTGCAATTAAAAACAAAAAAAAAGCTGTTCATTCTCCATACTTTAAGTAGGAAGACTTGTGGGAGGTGAGCCGATTAAATTATAAAGATGCCTTGTTTTTGCAGCTATTGAGGGAGTGTACAGATAAATTAAATCCTATCACACTCAGTGTGGTTTAGTTTAGAGATACAGAGTAGAAACAGGCCCTTTCTTCATACTGAGTGGAAACAGGCCCTTTCTTCATACAGTGTGGAAACAGGCCCTTCGGCCCAACTTGCCCACACCAGCCAACATGTCCCAGCAACACTAGTCCCACCTGCCTGCATTTGGTCCATATCCCTCCAAACCTGTGCTATACATGCACCTGTCTAACTGTCTCTAAAACGTTGGGATAGTCCCAGCCTCAACTACCTCCTCTGGCAGCTCATTCCATACACCCTTTGTGTGAAAACGTTTGCATCCTTGCACTCACCACTTTCCTTTGGGCCCATGCACTGATTGGGGATGATCAGCCATGATCACATTGAATGGCAGTGCTGGCTCGAAGGGCCGAATGGCCTACTCCTGCACCTATTGTCTATTGTCACCATTTTCTTCCTTCTAGCATCCTTCTCAACTGTCCCGAACCTCTGAACCTTACCGTAATAATAATAATGAGTAAAAAAAAAGAACTGCAGGTAGACACAACATGCTGGAACAACTCAGCGGGTCAGGCAGCATCCCTGGATAAAAGGAATGGGCGACGGTTTTTTTTAGGGTCGAGACCCTTCATCAGACATTATAATGAACTGCAGATGCTGGTTTACACAAGGCTACCAGCATAGTCAAGGATCAGTCTCACCCCGGCCACTCCCTCTTCTCCCTCTCCCATCAGGCAAGAGGTGCAGAAGTGTGTAAACGTACACCTCCAGATTCAGGGACAGTTTCTTCCCAGCTGTTATCAGGCAACTGAACCATCCTACGACCAACTAGAGAGCAGTCCTGATCTCCCATCTACCTCATTGAAGCCATTTCAATTATCTTTAATAGGACTACCTTGTTTCTAAACAACATTCCCTCGATCATGTATCTGTATACAGTGAATAGCTCAATTTATAACAAGAGGAGTCGAGTATATGAGCAAAGAGGTCCATCTGCAGTTGTACAGGGCCCTGGTGAGACCACACCTGGAGTATTGTGTGCAGTTTTGGTCCCCTAATTTGAGGAAGGACATTCTTGCTATTGAGGGAGTGCAGCGTAGGTTTACAAGGTTAATTCCCGGGATGGTGGGACTGTCATATGCTGAGAGAATGGAGCAGCTGGGCTTGTACACTCTGGAGTTTAGAAGGATGAGAGGAGATCTCATTGAAACATATAAGATTGTTAACGGCTTGGACACACTAGAGGCAGGAAACATGTTCCCGATGTTGGGGGAGTCCAGAACCAGGGGCCACAGTTTAAGAATGAGGAGTAATCCATTTAGAACGGAGACGAGGAAACACTTTTTCTCACAGGGAGTGGTGAGTCTGTGGAATTCTCTGCCTCAGAGGGTGGTGAAGGCAGGTTCTCTGGTTGCTTTCAAGAGAGAGCCGGATAGAGCTCTTAAAAATAGCAGAGTCAGGGGATATGGGGAGAAGGCAGGAACGGGGTACTGATTGGAGTTGATCAGCCATGCTCACATTGAATGGCGGTGCTGGCTCGAAGGGCCAAATGGCCTACTCCTGCACCTAATGTCTATTGTCTATAATCATGTATTGTCTTTCTGCTGACTGGTTAGCTTTTCACTGTACCTCGGTACACGCGACAATAAACTAACCTACTAAAAAATAGACACAAACCTTCTGAACCTTCTGAATTTTGTAGTCGGCAGAGCAGTACTCTGCATATCGCCAACTTGGACAATTTTACATTTTTATCAAGCCAATAAAACAAGCCAATTAACCTACAAACCTGTACGTCTTTGGAGCGTGGGAGGAAACCGAAGATCTCGGAGAAAACCCACGCAGGTCACGGGGAGAACGTGCAAACTCCATACAGACAGCACCCGTGGTCGGGATTGAACCCGGGTCTCTGCCGCTGCATTTTGCTGTAAGGCAGCAACTCTACCGCTGTCCCACCGTGACTGCTGGAGTAACTCAGCGGGACAGGCGGCGTCTCTGGAGAGAAGGAATGGGTGATGTTTCGGGTCTGTATCTCGCTCTGTGTCTCCCCCTCCCCTCTCAGTCTGAAGAAGGGTCTCGAACCGAAACGTCACCCATTCCTTCTCTCCAGAGATGCTGCCTGTTCCACCGACTTACTCCAGCATTTTGTGTCTCTCTTTGGTGTAAACCAGCATCTGCTGTTCCTTCCTACACACAAGGCACAGTGGCGCAGCGTAGAGTTGCCACCTCACAGCGCCAGAGCTCCGGGTTCGATCCTGACTGCGGGTGCTGTCTGTCTAGAGTTTGTACATTCCTGCGTGGGTTTTCTCCGAGATCTCCGGTTTCCTCCCACACTCCAAAGACGCACAGGTTTGCAGGCTAATTGTCTTGGTATAAATGTAAATTGTCCCTAGTGTGCGTAGGGAATTGTCCCTGGTGTCTAGGATAGTGTTCTATCCCCTTGTTTCCGCGCTGTATCTCTAAAATAAACTAACCATCTCCAGCTTTAACATCCATTATCAAAAAGGCAAGGTTCAATGGGCGATTCCTGATCGAGTCTTCCCTCTTTTTCTGCTCTTTGGTTGAATCCACATTTAATAATTTTCTGCTGTTATGATAACCTTGCCTCAATAGTTACACGTTGCGCTAGATGACAGGGATCATCATTCAAAATGATATATGCTGTTCAACAAAGATAGACACAAAACGCTGGAGTAACTCAGCGGGTCAAGCTGCCTCACTGGAGAAAATCGACAAGGTGAAGTTTCGAGTCGGGACCTTAACTCAGACTGAGGAACGTCTGGAAATAGATTTGAAACGTCACCTATCCATTTCTCCAGAGGTGCTGTCTGACCCGATGATTTATTCCATCATTTTGTGTCTGTCAAGTATATAGTTGTGTTTAATTTTCATGAAACCGGGGATCTACATGTTTAAGAAAGAACTGCCGATGATGGAACAATCGAAGATAGACAAAAATTGCTGGAGAAACACAGCGGGTTTAAGAGAGAGTTAGATAGAGCTCGAGGGGCTAGTGGAGTCAAGGGATATGGGGGGGGAAGGCAGGCACGGGTTATTGATTGGGGACGATCAGCCATGATCACAATGAATGGTGGTGCTAGCTCGAAGGGCCGAATGGCCTCCTCCTGCACCTATTTTCTATGTTTCTTTGGGCGAGGCAGCATCCATGGAGCGAAGGAATAGGTGACGATTCGGGTCGAGACCCTTCCTCAAGGTTTCTCCCCGAAACGTCACCTATTCCTTCATTCCATAGATGCTGCCTCGCCCGCTGAGTTTCTCCAGCATTTTTGTCTACCAGGGAGCTATATGTGGTAAGAAGCAGGAAAATTATATAAGTGTCCCGACCAAAAACGTTTCCCATCCTTTTACTCCAGCGATGCTGCCTGACCCACTGAGTTACTCCAGCACTTTTGGGCAGCACGGTGGCTCAAAGGTAGAGCTGCTGCCTTACAGCGCTTGCAGCGCCGGTGTCCCGGGTTCGATTCCGACCACGGGCGCTGTCTGTACGGTGTTAGTACTCTCTCCCCGTGACCCGCGTGAGTTTTCTCCGGGAACTCCGGTCTCCTCCCACACTCCAAAGACGTGCAGGTTTGTAGGTTAATTGGCTTGGTGTGAGTGTAAATTGTCCCCAGTGTGTGCGGGATAGTGTTAGTGTGCTGGGGATCGCCGGTTGGTGGGCCGAAGGGCCTGTTTTCGCTCTATATCTGTAAACTGCAACTCTTTGTGTCTTATCTTTGGTGTAAACCTGCATCTGCAGTTCTATGTTTCTTTTGTATTTGAGCAGCCAGGGTTATAAATACACTAATGTAAAACAAAAAGCTCAGCGATTCAAATTGGGAATAATGCCCAGGATGACGTACAGCTGAAACACTCCAAGCATGACGAACCCTCCAACAGATCCTGCACATATTATCATCTTATCAATGTTTCCTTCAAGATATCCTTGCGAACGCTCGCATTTTGGATTGTTTAAGTTCTCCCCTGCAGGCTGTGGATGCTCAGGAGACACCTGGTCCTTGCGAGACCGAGCTTAATCGTTTTTTCCGTGCTTCATGTCAGTCTTTGCATCACTTTCTCCTTCAGACACGGGCAGGCACGGTGGGGCAGCGGTAGAGTTGCTGCCTCACAGCGCCAGGCACCCGGGCTCGATCCCGACTGCGGGCGCTCGTCTGCGCGGAGCTTGTGCGTTCTCCCAGTGACCCGCGTGGGTTTTCTCCGGGTGCCCCGGTTGTTCCCCACACTCCAAAGATGTGGATTGTCGGCTAATTGGTTTGGAAAAATTTTAAAATTGTATGGTTGTAAATTCGCATTTGATAGGAGCAAAATTAGGCCATTCGGCCCATCAAGTCAGCTCTGCCTTTCAATCATGGCTGATCTATCTCTCCATCCGAACCCCATTCCCCTGCCCTCACCCCATAACCCCTGACATCAGTACTAATCAATAATCTATCTATCTCTGCCTTAAATATATACACTGAATTGGCTTCCACAGCCCTCTGTGGCCATGAGTTCCACAGATTCACCACCCTCTGGCTAAAGAAATTCCTCCTCATCTCTTTCATAGAGGAATGTCCTTGAATCTGAGGCTATGACCTCTGGTCCTCGACTCTCCCACTAGTGGAAACATGCTCTCCACTACGGAGTTTGCACGTTCTCCCTGTGACCTGCGTGGGTTTTCTCCGGGTGTAGGTTTTCTACAGGTTTGTAGGTTAATTGGCTTCAGTAAAATTGTCCTCAGGGTGTGTAGGATAGTGCTTAGATGGCCCCTCTCGGTCATGACTGACCCTGGTCGGAGGCAAGCCTGGGCGGTCATATGGAGGACAGGCTGTTGCCCATGCAGCACGTCCCCCCTCTCCACGTTGCTGATCGATCCGAAGGAACAGCAGGGCCGTTACAGTTTGGCACCAGCGCCGTCGCAGGAGCTGCCAGAGCGAGGTTGTAGACAACGACGAACTGCCTTAGGGGTTAACGACTCCCGATTCCAGGTTTACTCCTGGAGCCTTTTCCATGACTGGATATGGCCACAAGGCAGTGGAGGGGTTTTAAATTAGAGTTATCCCTCTCCTAGATGGACTGCCTTCCCAGGCTGACGAGCCCCTTCTGCCCGAGACTCGTGGGGGTGGGAGCGTCTACCTTCCCGTGCAGGTCTATAGCATCTTTGCCTCTGGGCTACCTATTGTATTTGAGTTTGGTTTGTTGTATTTATGTATAGTTTTATGCGATTTGATAGTATATAAAATAAAGCTTTCCACTGTGGGACACATGACAATAATAAACTTTAAACTAGTACTGCTGATTAAAGTGAGTGTACAAAAGATAGTATTGGGCATTTTCTAAAACTGATGATACAGTGATCAGCATTAATAATTGAATGACAATAGACAATAGACAATAGACAATAGGTGCAGGAGTAGGCCATTCAGCCCCTCGAGCCAGCACCACCATTCAATGTGATCATGGCTGATCATCCAACTCAGTATCCCGTACCTGCCTTCTCCCCATATCCCCTGACTCCGCTATCTTTAAGAGCCTTATCAAGCTCTCTCTTGAAAGTATCCAGAGAACCGGCCTCCACCGCCCTCTGAGGCAGAGAATTCCACAGACTCACAACTCTCTGTGAGAAAAAGTGTTTCCTTGTCTCCGTTCTAAATGGCTTACCCCCTTATTCATAAACTGTATTCTTAAAATGCTCAACTCCAAAGATCAAACATGCATGCTTTCAGACAACCATCATTTTAAATTATAAAATATCCAAGAACATTCCGGCATCTAGGATCCACAAATATTCATCTTTTCTTTTGTTGTGGCATGGTGGTAGAGTCGCTGCCTTACAGCACCAGAGACCCAGGTTCGATCCCGAAGACGGGTGCTTGTCTTGGGACGACATATGGCACAATGGGCTAAGTGTTCGGCTGGCAACCGGAAGGTAGCCGGTTCGAATCCCGCTTGGAGTGCATACTGTCGTTGTGTCCTTGGGCAAGACACTTCACCCACCTTTGCCTGTGTGTGAATGTGTGTGAGTGATTGTTGGTGGTCGGAGGGGCCGTAGGCGCAGATTGGCAGCCACGCTTCCGTCAGTCTGCCCCAGGGCAGCTGTGGCTACAGAAGTAGCTTACCACCACCGAGTGTGACTGAGGAGTGAATGAATAATGCGATGTAAAGCGCCTTGAGTATTAGAAAGGCGCTATATAAATCCCATCCATTATTATTATTATTATTGTCTGTACGTTCTCCCCGTGACCTGCGTGGCTTTTCTCCGAGACCTTCGGTTTCCTCCCACACTCCAGAGACGCACGGGTTTGTATGTTAATTGGCTTCTGTAAAATTGTAAATTGTCCCCAGTGTGTGTAGGATAGTGTAAGTGTGCGGGGATCGCTGGTCGGCGTGGATTCCGTGGGCCGAAGGGCCTGTTTCCGTGCTGCATCTCTAAACTAAACTAATTTACTGTATCTATCCAACGTAGCAAATAAAATGGAACATATCAAAGAAATTGGCCATTTCAGCCAACATTGTAAACTGGTGAAGGTTTAGGATCCAAATTCAGATATTAAAATTTAGTTTAGTTTGGAGATACAGTTTGGAAACAGGCCCTTTGGCCCACCACGTGCGTGCCGACCAGCAATCGTCCCGTACACTAGCACCATCCTACACACGAGGGACAATTTCCAAAGCCAATCGGGGTAGGAGATTGCAACCTTCACGTGGTCCGCCCTGTTTCGACGAATGCGATCAACCCGGCGTGCACAATCAAATAAGATCAAATAGAACAAGTTGTCCTACAACTTTAGGCTGTGCATGCCATATGCACGCCATATTCTTTAGATAGGGTGGTAAAGAAAGCTTTTCGTGTGCTGGCCTTTATAAATCAGAGCATTGAGTATAGAAGTTGGGATGTAATGTTAAAATTGTACAGGGCATTGGTGAGGCCAATTTTGGAGTATGGTGTACAATTTTGGTCGCCTAATTATAGGAAGGATATCAACAAAATAGAGTGAGTACAGAGGAGATTTACTAGAATGTTGCCTGGGTTTCAGCAACTAAGTTACAGAGAAAGGTTGAACAAGTTAGGTCTTTATTCTTTGGAGCGCAGAAACATAGAAACATAGAAAATAGGTGCAGTAGTAGGCCATTCGGCCCTTCGAGCCTGCACCGCCATTCAATATGATCATGGCTGATCATCCAACTCAGTATCCTGTACCTGCCTTCTCTCCATACCCCCTGATCCCTTTAGCCACAAGGGCCACATCTAACTCCCTCTTAAATATAGCCAATGAACTGGCCTCAACTACCTTCTGCGGCAGAGAATTCCAGAGATTCACCACTCTCTGTGTGAAGGTTAAGGGGGGACGATAGAGGTCTTTAAAATGATGAGAGGGATAGACAGAGTTGACGTGGATAAGCTTTTCCCACTGAGAGTAGGGAAGATACAAACAAGAGGACATGACTTGAGAATTAAGGGACAGAAATTTAGGGGTAACATGAGGGGGAACTTCTTTACTCAGAGAGTGGTAGCTGTGTGGAATGAGCTTCCAGTGGAGGTGGTGGAGGCAGGTTCGGTTTTATCATTTAAAAATAAATTGGATAGGTATATGGACGGGAAAAGAATGGAGGGTTATGGTCTGAGCGCAGGTAGATGGGACTCGGGGAGAATAAGTGTTCGGCACGGACTAGAAGGGCCGAGATGGCCTGTTTCCGTGCTGTAATGATTATATGGTTATATGCATGAAGAAGGAGTCAAAGCTAATTAACCAACAAACCTGTACATCTTTGGAGGGAAACCGGAGCACCCGGTTAGAACCCACATGATCACAGGGAGATAGACAAGATGCTGTGGTAACTCAGCAGGAGAGGCAGCATCTCAGGAGAGAAAGAATGGGTGACATTTCGGGTTGAGACCTTTCTTCGGACGTTCATAGGGAGAATTTTCAAGAAGGAACTGCAGATGCTGGAAAATCGAAGGTAGACAAAAATGCTGGAGGAACTTTCGGGACGAAACGTTGCCTATTTCCTTCGCTCCATAGATGCTGCCGCATCCGCTGAGTTTCTCCAGCATTTTTGTCTACGTTCACCGGGAGAACGTACATACACAGGCAGCACCCGTGGTCAGGATCGAACCCGGGTCTCTGGCGCTGTAAGGCAGCAACTCTACCGCTGCGCCACCGTGCCTAAAATGTCCCAAATATATATTTCAGAATCTTGATCCAGACTCAGAACACAACTGCGATCGCTGCTCGCTGGCATCGGTTGTCGAAGTACGTCGGCATTAACAATACTTGGCTGCTCTTCCTCATCCAAGTTGGAAAGAGGAACATCGAGTCAATTGGCAGCCCATAGGTGCTCAACACTGGAGCTGATCTCAAGGGTACGGAAAAATAATCAACAGATAATGAGTTCCAATTATTCCACAGAGGACTGTGTTTAAAACCATGAGGGGAGGAGATCGGGTAGATGCGCAGAGTCTCTTGTCCAGAGTAGGGGAATCGAGGACCAGAGGACATAGGTTTATGGTGAAGGGGAAAAGATTTAATGGGAATCTGAGGGGTAACTTTTTCCACACACACAGGGTGGTGGGTGTATGGAACGAGCTGCCAGAGGAGGTCGTTGAGGCTGGGACTATCCCAACATTTAAGAAACAGTTAGACAGGGCGTGGCTAGGACAGGTTTGGAGGGATATGGACCAAATGCTGGCAGGTGGGACTGGTGTAGGTGGGACATGTTGGCTGGTGTGGTCTAGTGGGCATGTTTCCACGCTGTATCACTCTGTGACTTGTTTGAGCACATGTGCGAGATTGAAATGAACGCAAGATCCAGCCCGAATGTAAAGCTCCATTTAAAATTCCTTTGCTTTGTCTCCGCGTCTCCGAGATATCGTTCGACCCTTCAGCAAGCCAACGTCCCTCTCTCCGTCACACCAGTTCTGCATCCTACATCTCATCAGCATAACAATGAAGGCAGTGCCTTTGGCTGCTCAGAACTTAAGCCGGGGGAATGTCCTCGTTCGAACCTCATTACCTCAGTCTCCTGCGTTAAGCGGCTCCGTGAGACAGCTTCTCTGACCAGGCGTTTGGGCATCTATCCTAACTTTGGCTTGCTGCCAAAAATGTTGCACAAGAACGTTCCTGTAGGTACGCTGGTCCTTTCTGCCGGCTGTTTAGTTTAGTTCAGAGATGCAGCACAGAAACTGGTCCTTCGGCCCATCGAATCCGTGCCAACCCACACTATAGTTCTATGTTATACCATGTTCGTCTCACACACACTAGGGGCAATCTCTAAACGCGCTGACTAGCGATCACACTAGCGTACATCACACACGAGGGACAATTTACATTTTTTTTTTTTAACCAAAGCCAAATAACCCACAAACCTGTAAATCATATGCAGAGAGAAAGGAGCAGCTGGGCTTGTATACTCTGGAGTTTAGAAGGATGAGAGGATATCCTATTGAATCATATAAGATTATTAAGTGATTGGACACGCAGGAAACATGTTCCCGATGTTGGGGGAGTCCAGAACCAGGGGCCACAGTTTAAGAATAAGGGGTAAGCCATATAGAACGGAGATGGGGAAACACTTTTTCACACAAAGAGTTGTGAGTCTGTGGAATTCTCTGCCTCAGAGGGCGGTGGAGGCCGGTTCTTTGGATACTTTCAAGAGAGAGCTAGATAGGGCTCTTAAAGATAGCGGAGTCAGGGGATATGGGGAGAAGGCAGGAACGGGGTACTGATTGGGGATGACCAGCCATGATCACATCGAATGGCGGTGCTGGCTCGAAGGGCCGAATGGCCTACTCCTGCACCTATTGTCTATTGTCTTTGGAGTGTGGGAGGAAACCGGAGATCCCTGAGGAAAACCTAACGCAGGTCACGGGGAGAACATACAAACTCCGCACAGACAGCACACGCGGTCAGGATCGAACCTAGGTCTCTGGCGCTGCGAGGCAACAACTCTACCACCGTGCCACCCTGTCACCGCGTACAGAATCGGAGAAGAACACAGGTTTGCGAGTCAGTGTGCTGCCCGAGTCACCACCAGCAATGTGCAGTGGGAACAAATTCCAACTTCCCTGTAAATACTTTCTCCTTCAAGCATTTATGCAACTCCCTTTTCAAGATACCAGTGTGTCGGTTTGCATAACCTTACTGTTGCAGTGCATTTAGCTGCCTTAACAACATTCTTTACTCTGTCTTAGCCTAGGTTCATTATTGTCACGTGTACCGAGGTACGGTGAAAAGCTTTGTTTTGCACGTTACCAGACATACCATACATAAATACAATAAAGTCAAACTCAAGTACGGTGGCGCAGCGGTAGAGTTGCTGCCTTACAGCGAATGCAGCGCCGGAGACCCGGGTTCGATCCCGACTACGGGCGCTGTCTGTACGGAGTTTGTACGTTCTCCCCGTGACCTGCGTGGGTTTTCTCCGAGATCTCCGGTTTCCTCCCACACTCCAAAGACGTGCAGGTTTGTAGTTTAATTGGCTTGGTGTATGTAAACATTGTCCCTAGAGGGTGTAGGATGGTGTTAAAGTGCGGGGATCGCTGGTCAGCGCGGACCCGGTGAGCTGAAGGGTCTGTTTCCGCTCTGCATATCTAAAAAATAGAAAGAGCAATGGGGAGATACAGCGTGCAGAATATAGTTCTCAGCATTGTAGCGCACCAGTTCTGTAGTCAATGTCCAATGTCCTTAATGAGGTCGAGGTGAATCGGGCAGTTTCCTAGCTGGTGGAATGTCTCTTAGTTTAGTTTAGTTTAGTTTAGTTCAGGGTTACTGCATAGAAACAGGCCCTTTGCCCCACTGAGTCCACGCCGACAATAAATCTCCCATACACTGGTTCTATCCTGCACTAGGGACAGTTTACCGGAGCTACTTAACCTGCAATCATGCACATCTTTGGGATGTGGGAAGAAACCGATGCACCTTGAGAAAGCCCACGCTGTCATTTGATATTTAGTAATATTTGATGATTTCTGTGGGTGTGCTGTTGTTGTGTGTTTTGTGAATGTTATTGTAACCAATTTCCACTGGGTGGCGCCACCAGCACGGGTTGCCTCGCCAACAGTCAGTCTGTCCTTTCTATTTTTTTAAAAAGTATTGTTTTAGTGTTTCTTGGTTTGTTTTATGTGGGGGGGTCGGGGGGGGAATTGGGGGAAACTTTTTTCAATCACTTCCCTCGACGGCGATGCGATTTTTCTCCGTATCGTATCTCCGTCCCCCACTGCGGCCTAACAACGTGGAGTGGTGCGGCCTTTCCTGGAGACCGGCCCGGCGCTTCAAGCCGTGGGCGCTGCGCGGACTTTAACATCGGGAGCTACGATCCTTTGCCGAGGATCGTGGAGAGCTCCAGCCGCGGGGCCTGTGGACATTAACACCGTGAAGCTCCGCGCGCGGTCTCCGGTAAGAAGTGGCCGACTCTGGAGCTCCATGCCGTGCGCGGAGTGTTCCAATCCATCCTGACGCCGGAGTTTCGATCATCCCGATGAGAGGGCTCAGGCATCTGACCGTCGGCAGCGGTGACTGCGGAGGGTTCGACAGCCCCGACCGCCACGGGTGAACAAAGGAGGAAGATGATTGAACGTTATTGCCTTCCATCACAGTGAGGAATGTGGATTCCGCTGTGGTGGATGTTTATGTTAAATTTTATTCTATGTGTCTGTGTGTATTGTTGCTTTTTTCTTAGTATGGCTGTATGGTAACTCAATTATCACTGTCCCTTAATTGGTACACGTGACAATAACATTGAATCTTGAGTCTTGAATCTTAATTAATTTTGTTAATTTGGAGATACAGCACGAAAACAGGCCCTTTGGCCCACCGAGTCCGCGCCGACCAGCGATCCCCGCACACTAACACTGTCCAACACACACTCGGGACAATTTACATTTAACCTACAAACCTGAACGTCTTTAGAGTGGGGGGGGGGGACCAAAGATCTCGGAGAAAACCCGCGCAGGACACGGGGAGAACGTTCAAACTCCGTACAGGCAAGCACCCGTAGTCAGGATCGAACCCGGGTCTCTGGCGCTGTGAGGCAGCAACTCTACCGCTGTGCCACCGTGTATTCTGGCATTGGCCCTTCTGCCACGAGAAAGGCTCTCACAGTATTTATCTTGTTTGAACCTTCCACGACTTGAAGCAGCCCTATCAAATCTCTTAGCTCCAGCAACTCCAAAGAAAACAGCTGTAGATGCTGCAATACAGAACAGAAATTGCTGTAAACCCTCAGGCAGTTTTTTTTAAAATATAGAAATTGTTCATGCTTCAGGTCAGAAACCCATTGTAAGAGGGTCAGTCGTTTCCCCAGTCAGTTCACCCTCAATACTTTCACCCCTGGAAACGATCTAGCACATCCTTTCATTACCTTCTCTTTTAGGAAGAAGATGAGGAGAAATTTATTTCATCAGAGGGTGGAGAGTCTGTGGAATTCTTTGCCACAGAAGGCTGTGGTGGCCAAGTCAGTTGATATTTTTAAGGCGGAGAGATAGATAGATTCTCGGGTGTCTGAGGTTATGGGGAGAAGGCAGGAGAGTGGGGTTAGGAGGGAGAGACAGATCAGCCATGATTGAATGGCGGAGTAGACTTGATGGGCCGAATGGCCTAATTCTACTCCTATTCCTTATGACTTATGCGGTGGGGTCCAGAACATACAAATCACAGTTTGGGGGGGAACTAATGTGTTGGCACAAAATAACATTGCAATACTCAGGGAAGAACTACAGCCCACATTGGGCGATGGTCAAGGTTCCAGAATTCCAGAGGCACAGATGACCAACTACTCTTTAAGTTTAGTTTAGAGATACAGCGCAGAAACAGGCTCTTCGGCCCACCGAGTCTGCACCACCCAGCGATCTCCGCATGCCAACGCTATCCTACACACATTGGGGACAATTTACATTTGTTCAAGCCAATTAACCTACAAACCTGCACGTTTTGGAGGAAACCGAAGATCTCGGAGAAAATCCGTGCAGGTCACGGGGAGAATGACTTGGCTTTGTTGGACAGATGAAATCTTTAAGCAACAATTGCATTTACCAGGCATTGAACATTTACCAGACATGCTACTCTAACACCGACCAAGGGGCATGAATGCATCAGAAAATAATCTAATATTCACTCTGCAACGAAGGGTTTCGGCCCGAAACGTCGCCTATTTCCTTTGCTCCATAGATGCTGCTGCACCCGCTGAGTTTCTCCAGCAATTTTGTGTACCTTCGATCTTCCAGCATCTGCAGTTCCTTCTTGAACAACATGAAAGCTTGATGTTTTCAAGAGAGAATTGGATAAAGCTCTTAGGGTTAACGGAATCAAGGGATATGGGGAGACAGCAGTAACAGGGTAAGGATTTTCGATGATCAGCCACGATCATATTGAATGGCGTTGCTGGCTCGAAGTTGCCGAACGGCCTACTCCTGCACCTATTTCCGATGTTTCTTAGATCTCCAATGTGTTTAACTGTCTGACAACAGGCCCCCATTATAACGGAAAGGATAGGGTTAATAGAACTGCAGAAGCAAGGATAGAAACAAAATGCTGGAGTAACTCGACGGGACAGGCAGCATCTCTGGGGAAGAAGGAATGGGTGATGTTTTGGGTCGAGACCCATCAAGAAACTGCTTTACAAAAGAAAGAGCCAAAATGCAAAATTTTTGCCTCTTTCTTCTTTCTAGTTTAGTTTAGAGATACAGCACAGCGAAAGGCCCTTCGGCCCACCGAGTCCGCGCCGACCAGCGATAAGCACGCGCACCAACACTATCCAACACACACTAGGGACAATTTTACATTCATACCAAAGACAACCGAAGATCTCGGAGAAAACCCACGCAGGTCGCGGGGAGAACGTACAAACTCCATACAGACAGCGCCCGTAGTCAAGATCGAGCCCGGGTCTCTGGTGCTGTGAGGCAGCAACTCTACTGCTGCGCCACCGTGCCGCCCATAGCCGATATCAGGTACGTTGAATGTTGTATTTTCAATCACAAGGTGGTTAGGAATCTCACTCAGCACTCTATTAACACCTATTCCTTTGACTATAGATGATAGACAACAGGTGCAGGAGTAGGCCATTCGGCCCTTCGAGCCAGCACCGCCATTCAATGTGATCATGGCTGATCATCCACATTCAGTACCCCGTTCCTGCCTTCTCCCCATATCCCCTGACTCCGCTATCTTTAAGAGCTCAATCTAACTCTCTCTTGAAGGCATCCAGAGAATCGGCCTCCACCGCCCTCTGAAGCATTGCTGAGGCAACAAAACTCTTCATAAATTTAATTAACCTCATCCAATATAAATAGAAATAAACAGCGCTGGCCAGGCGTCAGTATTCTGCCTTTGAGTCAGAGAAAATAAATTTAATCCCCATTCCAGAGTCTTGACCATAAAATCACCTGCAGGGTCTTTAAAAATGACCTTGAGTTTTTAAAAAAAGAGGCCAGGATTTAGTTCCTATGCAGAGGCATTTCTGTGGCAGCTACTTCAACTGCGGTAGTCCCACCCCGGTCATTCCTTCTTCTCCCCACTCCCATCCGGCAGAAGGCACGGAAGCTTGAATGCGCGCACCACCAGAGTCAGGAACAGCTTCTTCTCCTCTGTCGCCAAGCTTCTGAGCGGTCCTTCCATAAGCCAGGGCACAGTCCGATTCACCTCCACCCCATTTTAGCTCGCTTTAAATTAGTTTAGAGACACAGCGCGGAAACAGGCCCTTCGGCCCACTGAGCCCGTGCCGACCAGCGATTCCCGTATGCCAGCACTATCCTACACACGCTGGGGCCACTATACAATTCTTACCGAAGCTAATTAACCTACAAACCTGTAGGCATTTGGAATACGAGGAGAAACCCGAGCTCCTGGAGAAAACCCACGCTGTCACAGGGAGAACGTTTCAAACTCCGTGCAGACAGCACCCGTACTCTGGATCGGACGTGGGTCCCTGTCGCTGTTAGGCAGCAACTCTACCGCTGAGCCAGCGCATCAGTTCCTTAGACACTATCCAATGTCCTCAATTGGATGTTGTCTCTGGAACTGATGCGTTACAATGCTGAGAACTATATTCTGCACTCTGTATCGTCCCCTTTGCACTACCTACTGTACTTGAGTTTGGCTTCATCGCATTCATGTATCGTATTATCTCATCTGTTTAGACAAAAGCTTTTCACTGTACCTCGGCCCATGTGCCAATGATCACAGCGCCAGAGACCCAGGTTCGATCCCGACCACTGGTGTTGTCGGTACGGAGTTTGTTCGTTCTCCCCGTGACCTGCGTGGGTTTTCTCCGAGATCTTCATTTTCCTCCCACGCTCCAAAGACGTACAAGGTTTGTAGGTTAATTAGCTTGGTATCAATATATTAAAAAATGTAAAATTGACCCTAGTGTGCGGGGATCGCTGGTCAGCGCAGACTCGGTGGGTTGAAGGGCCTGTTTCTGCGCTGTATCTCTAAACTAAACTATGTTTTTCACTGTACCTCAGGACATGTGCCAATGATAAACCTAAACCCAAGTCCTTCGATGTTGTGATTTGCTCCTGGTCAGAAATAGACAATAGGTGCAGGAGGAGGCCATTTGGCCCTTCGAGCCAGCACCGCCATTCAATGTGATCATGGCTGATCATCCCCAACCAGTACCCCGTTCCTGCCTTCTCCCCATATCCCCTGACTACGCTAACTTTACGAGCCCTATCAAGCTCTCTCTTGAAAGTATTCAGAGAACCTGCCTCCACCGCCCTCTGAGGCAGAGAATTCCACAGACTCACAACTCTCTGTGTTTCCTCATCTTCGTTCTAAATGGCTTACCCCTTATTCTTAAACTGTGGCACCTGGTTCTGGACTCCCCCAACATCGGGAACATATCTCCTGCCTCTAGCGTGTCCAAACCCTTAACAATCTTATATGTTTCAATAAGATATCCTCTCATCCTTCTAAACTCCAGAGTGTACAAGCCCAGCCGCTCCATTCTCTCAGCAAATGACAGTCCCGCCATCCCGGGAATTAACCTTGTAAACCTGCGCTGCACTCCCTCAATAGAAAGAATGTCCTTCCTCAAACGAGGTGGCCAAAACAATAGACAATAGATGCAGGAGTAGGCCATTCGGCCCGTCGAGCCAGCACCGCCATTCAATGTGATCATGGCTGATCATTCCCTGATCATCAAAACCAAAGACGAACGCAGAACAAATTCGCACAGATTTCTCTTTTTTGAGTTTGTGAAAGTCAAGGCACTGCATCAAATGAAATGGCTCTCCGGAAAAAACCCAGTGTGAGCAAAGAGTTTCATCCTGCACGGTAAAAGCATCATTCATTTTCAATGAGTAAACTGTGGCTCTGTGAGCCTTAATCAGCAGGACATTGCTTTATATTTTCTATCGTTTGCGCTGGCAATATTGGCTCTCTAAACCCTTCCATCTCCAAGATTGATTTGGACAGAGGAGGAGATTTACACTGTGCGAGAAGCTGAAGATTAATCTGTTCCTCCATACGTCTTTCAGATGTCGCCTTCACCAAAATGATCGAGACAGTTCGTGTGAGCTGGTGGCAGGGCGCCACCTAGTGGTGTTTAGTTTAGTTTAGGACCAGACACAAAAATGATGGAGTAACTCAACGGGGGGCATCTCTGGAGAGACGTTTCGGGTCGAGACCAATGTTCCCTCGAAGCTGTGCGCATATGCGCGCGTGCACACACGTTTTGCAACCAGCGAACAAAGAGAATTTACGCGACTCGAGATACAGCACGGAAACAGGCCCTTCGGCCCACCTAGTCCACGCCGATGTAGAAACGTAGAAACATAGAAAATAGGTGCAGGAGGAGGCCATTCGGCCCTTCGAGCCAGCACCGCCAATCATTGTGATCATGGCTGATCGTCCCCAATCAATAACCCGTGCCTGCCTTCTCCCCATATCCCTTGATTCCACTAGCCCCTAGAGCACTATCCAACTCTCTCTTAAATCCATCCAATGATTTGGCCTCCACTGCCCTCTGTGGCAGGGAATTCCACAAATTCACAACTCTCTGCGTGAAAAAGTTTTTTCTCACCTCAGTCTTAAATGGCCTCCCCTTTATTCTAAGACTGTGTGTGTGTGTGGCCCCTGGTTCTGGACTCGCCCAACATCAGGGGAACATTTTTTCCTGCATCTGGCTTGTCCAGTCCTTTTATAATCTGATATGTTTCTATAAGATCCCCCTCATCCTTCTAAACTCCAGTGAATACAAGCCTAGTCTTTTCAATCTTTCCTCATATGACAGTCCCGCCATCCCAGGGATCAATCTCATGAACCTGCGCTGCACTGCCTCAATCACAAGGATGTCCTTCCTCAAATTAGGAGACTAAAACTATACGCAATACTCCAGATGTGGTCTTACCGTGGGCGGCGCGAATTCGGTGGGCGGCGCGACTTTCGTCAGCAGCGGCCTCTGCAGTCCGTCTGCGTTTTTATTATTTTATGTCTATGTTTTTATGTAGTTTTTGTTATTTTTTGTTGGGGTATGTGTGTGGGGGGGGTGGGGGTGGTGGGGGTGGTGTGGGGGGGAGGGGGTAACTTTTAAATCTCTCCCTGCACGGGAGACCCGACCTTTTCTTTGTCGGGTCTCCGTTGTCGTTGGGGCTGCAACGAGGAGCGGCCTCCAACAGGAAGACCGGGGGCTGTGGTGCCGACTACTCACCTCACCGTCACGGGGCTGGCCGAGTCCAGAGCGGGTGGAGCTGTGGTGGACGCTGCTGCGGCCCGACCTCCGGAGATTCGGTGGCTGCAACTGCGGGTCTGGCGGACGGCGGCACCGGGAGCCCACGGGTCCCTGGAGGGAGACCGCTTTTCGGGGCTCCCGCAACGGCGACTTCTCCCGCCCGAGTTGCGGGGTTGAAGAGCTCCTGGAGCGGGGCCTTACAGCACCGCCTCGCGCGGCTTGGAATGGCCGCGGGACTGCGAGCGCACACCGGGGGCTCTAACATCTAGAAACCGGTGTGCGACCTTGCATCACCCGGCGTGGCTTTAATGGCCGCGGGACAATCGCCATCGCCCGCCGGGGGCTTTGACTTTGACTCTGACATCGGGGGGGAGAGTGCAGTGGAGAGATAAGTTTTTTTGGCCTTCCATCACAGCAATGTGATGGATGTTTATGTAAATTATGTTGTGTCTTGGGTCTATTTGTTTGTAATGTATGGCTGCAGAAACGACATTTCGTTTGGACCTCAAGGGGTCCAAATGACAATAAATTGAATTGTATTATATTGTATTGTATTGTATTACCAGAGCCCTATACAACAGCAGAAGAACCTCTTTACTCCTGTACTGAAATCCTCTTGTTATGAAGGCCAACATTCCATTAGCTTTCTTCACTGCCTGCTGTACCTGTAAGCCAACTTTCAGTGGAAGGTGTACAAGGACGCCCAGGTCTCGCTGCACCTCCCCCTTAACTAACCTAACCCCATTGAGATAATAATCTGCCCCCTTGTTTTTGCCACCAAAGTGGATAACCTCACATTTATCTATATTATACTGCATCTGCCACGCTTCTGCCCACTCACTCAACCAGTCCAGGTCACCCTGCAACCTCCTAACGTGCAGGAAGGAAGTGAAGAAGTTCTCCTCCTCCCCCCTCCCCCCCCCAATGAGGACATTGGATGGTGTCTGTGGAACTGATGCGCTACAATGCTGAGAACTATATTCTGCACTTGAGTTTGGCTTGATTGTATTTATGTTTTGCTTTATCCGATCTGTTTGGACAATTGGAGGGAACAGCATCTCATATTTCCCTTGGGCAGCTTACAGCCCAGTGAAGAACGTGCAAACTCCACACGGACAGCACCTGAGGTCGGGATCAATCCCGGGTCTCCGGCTCTACCCACCGCGCCTCCTCTTTCAAGCAACAGCAGTACTGTAGTCCTGTCAACAATAACTTTCCAGAAACATGCAAAGCTGTGCAATTACTGTGAGAAACAGCACAGAGGGATATATCGGCCTTGACCGACCCACTCTGACATGCGGAAAATCAGCTCTGAGTAGCAGGAAAACAAATTGCTTTAATATATATTTTTTCTCCAGGTTCTTAGATTATAACCTTCACATATTTAACGGTTGAAAATTGTTATAATTTCCCTCTTCTCCCCACGACGCTTCATGTTTATCGCCGCCACGAGGCAGTCATGGTGGCGCAGCGGTAGAGTTGCTGCCTTACAGTGCTTGCAGTGCCTGAGACCCGGGTTCGATCCCGACGTCGGGTACTTGTCTGCACAAAGTTTGTACGCTTTCCACGAGATCTTCGGTTTCCTCCCACACTACAAAGGCGTACAGGTTTGTCGGTTAATTGGCTTGGCATGACGTGAAACTGGTTGCAGGAGAGAACAGGTGAACGCTGGTCGGCGTGGACTCCAGGACTCTGCTCAATGACTCCATTCCCTGGAAGAGTGCTGGTGGCTTCCCCTCTGCAGCTTCATCCTTCCACGCCTCATCTCTAAACTAAACTAAAAATGTTATCCAGAACATTCGGGAGGCTTCTCGTCCAGTTGTGGGCTCATAAGATCATCAGTGGCAGGAGTAGAATTAGGCCATTCAGCCCATCAATCTACTCCGCCATTCTATCATGGCTGATCTATCCCTGCTTCCTAACCCCATTCTCCAGCCTTCTCCATAACCTCTGACACCCGCACCGATCAAGGGTCAAGGCTTCGCAGTTTACGAAGTGCTGGAGTAACTCAGCGGATGAGGCAGCATCTCTGGAGAGAAGGAATGGGCGACGTTTCAGATCGAGACCCTTCTTCAGAACTTCTTCGCAGTTTAATGTCCCATTCAAAAACAAATGCTGTTTTGGTGATGTTAATTTAAATCATTATTTAAATACGCATGGAATTGAATTGAACTCCCAACGTAGAAATCCCAACGGCCATTTCGTGGATCCAGTTGACGTTGACGTTATTAATTTGACGATCATTTGTTTGTAAACTGTCAGCATAGGCAGTCTTTGATTGTGTTAATACTCTATGTTTATTTTTATTTTTTGAATAAAAGTAGTTTCATAATAAAAAAAAAAAAAAACGTAGAAATCTATCTTGTTGAAAATAAGGAGAGATTTTTTTTTAAGGTAGGCAAAAAGAAGATGCTTTTTTTTTTTCTCGAGATACAGTGTGGAAACAGGCCCTTTGGCCCACCGAGTCCGCACTGACCAGCGATCCCTGTACGCCAACACTACCCTACACACACTGGGAACAATTTTACCAAAGTCAATAAACCTACAGACCTGTACGTCTTTGGAGTGTGGGAAACCGGAGCACCCGGGGAAAACCCATGCAGGTCATGGGGGGGGAACGTGCAAACTCCGTACAGACAGCACCCGGGTCTCTGGCGCTGTATGGGCAGCAACTCTACTGCTGCCCCAACAGTTTGTTTGTTGAAGGCAGACACAAAATGCTGGAGTAACTCAGCGGGTGAGGCAGCATCTCTGGAGAGAAGGAATGTGTGACGTTTCGGATCGAGACCCTTCTTCAGAACTTCTTCGCAGTTTAATGTCCCATTCGAAAACAAACGCTGTTTTGGTACGGCACTAAAATCACGTTCTCAATACTGGTTTTTCGAGGAGATATTAAATATTATATTGCTTTTTCACCTAAAAATCAGTCATTGGTCTGCATCACTCGATTTCTATCCTAAGACCCACCTTTGTATCCATTCGATTCCTCGTCCCTCTGGGTCCCAGCGTTTTATCAATTGTCTGCCTTATGACACATAATCAAATACCTTCTGAAAACCCATCTATACAAGATTAACTGCATATCCTTTATCAATAGTTTTTCATTTTACCTCAAAGAGCTCCATTAAACTTGCCAGACATGGATTGGATTTCAATGACCCATATACACTGACCTCAATTGACCTATACTATACTTCCAGTCAAATATTTATTCTTATATTATGCCTTTAGCATAAGCATTGTTACGTTGAGTCACCCCTTTTCAATTATTTGTTCTGCTCATGTAATGTTAGGCATAAATAAATAAAATACAATATTAAATAAAAGTCATCAGACAGATCTGATTTTCCTCTGCATATGTTTTAGAGGTTGAACAAGCTATTCATTGAAACATAGACAATAGGTGCAGGAGTAGGCCATTTGGGCCTTCGAGCCAGCACTGCCATTCAATGTGATCATGGCTAATCATCCAGAATCAGTACCCCGTTCCTGCTTTCTCCCCATATTCCTTGTTAATTGGGTTGGTGTACGTGTGAATTGTCCCTAGTGGGTGTAGGATAGTGTTAACGTGCGGGGATCGCTGGTCGGTGCGGACCCGGTGGGCGAAAGAGCTATATCCGACTCTCTCTTGAAAACATCCAGTGAATTGGCCTCCATTGCCTTCTGTGGCAGAGAATTCCACAGATTCACAACCCTCTTGCTTTTGATTCAGATCAAGGGAGCCCAGAGACCTTATGGAATATAACCTCCAGATTCAGGGAGAGTTTCTTCCCCACTGTTTTCAGGCAACTGAACCATCCCACCACAAGCAGAGAGCAATCCTAAACTACTATCTACCTCAATGGAGACCCTCGGACTCTCTTTGTTCAGACTTTACTGGCTTTACCTTGCACTAAATCCCCTTATCATGTACCTGTACACTGTAAATGGCTCGATTGTAATCATGTATTGTCTTTCCGCTGACTGGTTAGCACGCAAGAAAGGTTTTTCACTGTACCTCGGCACACGTGACTACGAACTAAACTGGACATGAGCAGTCATGTGCCAATATGCCACACAAACATTCTTACATAATATTGGGCTCATGAAACTGACAAAAATTCATCAGATTTCACCACTGGTTAAAAATAAAAGAGAGAGAAAATACAAGGCTCACTGGTAACAGATTCTTGACTAAAACGGGTGTCAGGGGTTACGGGGAGAAGGCAAGAGAGTAGGGTTAGGAGGGAGAGATAGATAGAGGGAGCCGTGATTGAATGGCGGAGTAGACTTTAGTTTTGTTTTTTAGTTTAATTTAGTTTGGAGATACAGCACGGAAACAGGCCCTTCGGCCCACCGGGTCCACACCGACCAGCGATCCCCGGCACATTTGTAGGGACGACAGATGGCACAATGGGCTAAGTGTTCGGCTGGCGACCGGAAGGTGGCCGGTTCGAATCCCGCTTGGAGTGCATACTGTCGTTGTGTCCTTGGGCAAGACACTTCACCCACCTTTGCCTGTGTGTGAATGTGTGTGAGTGATTGGTGGTGGTCAGAGGGGCCGTAGGCGCAGAATGGCAGCCACGCTTCCGTCAGTCTGCCCCAGGGCAGCTGTGGCTACAGAAGTAGCTTACCACCACCGAGTGTGACTGAGGAGTGAATGAATAATGCGATGTAAAGCGCCTTGAGTATTAGAAAGGCGCTATATAAATCCCATCCATTATTATTATTATTATTATTAACACTATCCAACACCCACTGCGGACAATTTACACATACACCAAGCCAATTAACATACAAATCCGTACGTCTTGGGACTGGGGGAGGAAACCGAAGATCTCGGAGAAAACCTACACCAGGTCACGGGGAGAGCGTACAAACTCTGTGCAGACCGCACCCATGGTCGGGATCGAACCCGGGTCTCCAGCGCTGCGTTCGCTGTAAGGCAGCAACTCTACCGCTGTGCCACCGTGACCGTGATGGGCTGAATGGCCTAATTCTCCTCCTAGAACTTATGAACCATTGGGAACACTGGCCAAGGCTCACGTTGACAATAGGTTATCAAGGTGAACAATGAATGCGACAGATCCTTAAGATCCTTAAAATCCCCACTTTGCAATTTTTTTCGACGAATGCGAGCATCAGTGACTGACGCCTGTAAAACGGTCAAGTTGTACGACATACATGCTGACGTATGCTGTCCTCCGGGTGATGCCCGATTAGGGTTAGAGTTACGGTTAGGGTTAGGGTTAGGATGGGCTAGGGGGTAGGGTTAGGGCTAGGGCTAGGATGGGCTAGGGGGTAGGGTTAGGGTTAGGGTTAGGGCTAGGGTTAGGATGGGCTAGGGGTAGGGTTAGGGTTTGGGCTAGGGTTAGGATGGGCTGGGGGTAGGGTTAGGGTTTGGGCTAGGGTTAGGATGGGCTAGGGGTAGGGTTAGGGTTAGGATGGGCTAGGGTTAGGATGGGCTAGGGTTAGGGCTAGGGTTAGGATGGGCTAGGGTTAGGGTTTGGGCTAGGGTTAGAGGTGGGGACCACAGATGGACTGTAAAATATTCTTCCTTCAATGCATGGATTTTAAACGTTAATATATTAAAATTAATACACTAAAATCAATTGTGCAAATGAAAAGATGTCTGAGTCGTTCAGTTTTATTTACAGATGTATTGGTCCGCTTCCAGATCCAATCACCGTCACTAACCTTTCATAGACACCAATATCTCTGTATCTTCCCCTTTGCTCTACGTTGCATTGGAGTTGGACTTGATTGTATTTATGTGTGGTATATCTGATCTGCTCGGACAGCATGTGAATCAAAGCTTTTCATTGTACCTCGGCAAACGTGACAGTAATGTCCGTCCCACTTAGGAAACCTGAACGGAAACCTCTGAAGACTTTGCGCCCCATCCAAGGTTTCCGTGCGGTTCCCGGAGGTTGCAGGTGGTTGCCAGAGGTTGCAGGTAGTGGAAGCAGTTAGGGAGACTGACAAAAACCTCCGGGAACCGCACGGAAACCTTGGGTGGGGCGCAAAGTCTCCAGAGGTTTTCGTTCAGGTTTCCTAAGTGGGACGGGGGCATAAGGAACCTAAACCAAATGGTCTAATGACAAAATTGCCAATGGGATAATGAGTCATGAATAAGATGTAAAGGGATCGCAGTGATCTAGTTAAACCATTGGTGTGCGTGGATTTGGAAAGGTACATGGATAGGACAGGTTTAAGGGCCTGTCCCACTTAGGCGATTTTTTAGGCGACTACCAGCGACTAGGCTGTCGCCACACGGTCACCTGTATGATCGTGAGTAGTCTCCTCAGTCGCCCAAAGAGTCGTATCGTTTTTCCGGTCGCCGGCAGTCGCCTAAAAAATCGCCTAAGTTGGACAGGCCCTTTAGAGGGATGTGGGCCAAACGCAGGCAGGTGGGACCAGTGTAGATGGGGTTTGTTAGTCGAGGTTGGGAAGAAGGGCAGAAGGGCCTGTTTCCTTGCTGTATAACTTCCTAGTGGGAGAAAACTATTTTAAAGGATTTTTTAAAACTCTGAGTGAGATCGAACACAAAAACAGGAGCTAAATACACAGTTAAAGCAAACGGCTATAACGGCAAATGGCATTAATTTAGCAAGGACCACTGATTTTTCCGGCAACAGGTGGTCTGGCACCTTCTTTAATCCGGACAAAATTATGAGAAGTCCCCCGTCCCCCCCCCCCCCAGGCCGGGCGAGGCGGCTGGTCACCCGCGGCCAATCGGCTGGTCGAATCTGGCCCCCTGCAGCCGGGGCTCTGGATCTCCGGCCTGGCCAGAGCCGGCAGGTCCGTTCCCACAGCCGACTTTGCGGGCCGGTATCTCGGCGCCTCGGCGGAACATTCCGGCACCTTTGGACCGCACTGTCTGCCGGGAGTTTGTACGTTCTCCCCGTGACCCTGTGGGTTCACTCCAGGTGCCCCGGTTTCCTTCCACACTCCAAAGTCGACCAGGTTTGTAGGTTAATTCCCTTCGTGCAAATGAAAATTGTCGTGTGTGTGTGTGTGTGTGTGTGTGTGTGTGTGTGTGTGTGTGTGTGTGTGTGTGTGTGTGTGTGTGTGTGTGATAGTGTTGATGCGCGGGGATCGCTGGTCGGCGCAGAATGGCCTGTTTGTAGGTTAATTGGCTTTGGTAAAAATTGTAAGACGTTCCCTGGTGTTAGGGATTGTGCTAGTGTGCGGGTGGTCGCTGGTTGACGTGGACTCGATGGGCCGAAGAGCCTGTTTCTGCCTTGTATCTCTAAAGCTTAAAGGCTCCTCTCGGAGGCCGTAACCTCTGTTTGACCGGCAAAACGGACAATCCAGAAAGGCCCTGGAACCAAGCGTGGAGGAAAAATCGGTGGTGGACCTGAATTGGCCTTTCCCCGCACAGATTGGAAGAAGGAAGTCCCATTGTTATTGCATTAATTGTTGATGGAAACACTCGTGGAAGGCTGTGCGTTTGTTTTGATCTCCTTCAGGTAAGGATACGCTTGACTGAGAAACAATGCAAATGAGGTTCACCAGATTGATTCCTGGAATGAGAGATGTGTCATCTGAGGAAAGATTGAATAAAGAAATGCCGACATGACTGGAATTTAGAATAGAGAACAAGAGGCAGAGAAGGCCAGTTCACACTGTGATCATGTACCAGAGTCTGAAGACAGGCCCCGACCCAAAACATCACCTATCCATGTACTCCATGAACAGCCTCATATTTCACTTGGGCAGCTTACAACCTAGCGCTACGAACATTGATTTCTCTAACTTCAAGTAATCAATAGACAATAGACAGTAGGCCATTCGGCCCTTCGTGCCAGCACCGCCATTCAATATTCTCATGGCTGATCATCCACAATCAGTACCCAGTTCCTGCCTTCTCCCCATATCCCCTGACTCCACTATATTTAAGAGCCCTATCTAGCTCTCTCTTGAAAGTATCCAGAGAACCGGCCTCCACCGCCTGAGGCAGAGAATTCCACAGACTCACAAAAAAAGTGTTTCCTCATCTCCGTTCTAAATGGCCTACCATTCTTAAACTGTCGCCCCTGGTTCTGGACTCCCCCAACATCGGGAAAATGTTTCCTGCCTCTAGCGTGTCCAAACCCTTATATGTTTCAATAATATGCCCTCTCATCCTTCTAAACTCCAGAGTGTACAAGCCCAGTCGACCCATTCTCTCAGAATATGACAGTCCCGCCATCCTTTCTCTCCGTCCCCTCCCCCACCCTAGTTGTCGTACTAGTCTCACTGTCGTCCTGATGAGCCTCACTATTTGTATCACTCATTATCACCTTCCCCAAAGCCAACAATTGACCATTGTGGGCTCCACCTGTCGTTGATCATCGTTGCTTTAGGCATATCTTTCATTCATTTTTTCTGCCGACCTTCTAGATCTCACGTTTCCTTTTCCCCCCGACTCTGTCTGAAGAAGCTCTCGACCCGAAACGTCAGCTATTCCTTTTCTCCAGGTATGTTGTGCGTCCCGCTGATTTACTCCGCCTTTTTTTCATTTTTTTGCTTCCCGGGGATGCGATAAACTTTCGGGTTGCATCTCCGGTCGCTCTGCGGCCGACCATCGATGGAGTTGGAGGACTCCTCGGCCTAACCTTGTGCCCCACCGCGGGGCGTGGACTTACATCGGAGCTGATCCCTTGCCTGGGATCGCTCCAACCGCGGCCTGCAGACTTACAATCAAGAGCTCGCAGTCTCGGGAGAGGCTGAGTCGGGAAGCTCCAACAATGAGGAAGGTTCGACCAGCCCCGTCCTGGGGTCCGATCGCTCGGCGCGGGGGAGCTGACATCCCCCCCCCCCCGATGCAGGAGCTGATCGCCCCGACGCGGAGAGCCCAAACGCCGCCGGCTACGGGAGTCAAGATCGTCCCGTCAACGGAGGGCTCGAGGCCCCCGACCGCGGGAGAGCTAAGGAGAGAGATTTGAACTTTTTTCCACCTTTCATCACAGTGAGGAATGTGGAGGAGTCGCTGTGGTGGATGTTTATGTTAAAATGTGTTTTGCGTGTTCCGTTGCTTTTTATTTGTATGACTGACTTGGCAAATGAACTCTGATGCCCGTACTTATCAAGAATCTATCTATCTCTGCCTTAAAAATATCCACTGATTTGGCCTCCACAGCCCTCTGCGGCAAAGAATTCCACAGATTCACCACCCTCTGACTAATGAAATTCCTCCTGATCTCCTTCCTGAAGGAACGTCCTTTAATTCTGAGGGTATGACGTCTGATTCTAGACTCTCCCACTAGTGGAAACACCCTCTCCACATCCACTCTATCCAAGCTTTTCACTATTCGGTAAGTTTCAATGAGGTCCCCTCCTCATTCTTCTAAACTCCAGCGAGTACAGGCCCAGTGCCGACAAAAAACTCAATGCCGACAGCCATGATTGAATGGCAGAGTAGACTTGATGGGCCGAATGGCCTAAATCTGCTCCTGTAACTTCTGAAGATGTTCCTGAATGTTCTTTGGTCTGATCTGAGAGGCGGGAGACAGGGTGAGAAGGCAATATCCGGTCTGAAGAAAGGTCTCTACCCGAAATGTCACCCATTCCTTCTCTCCAGAGATGCCGCCTGTCCCGCCGAATTACTCCAGCATTTTAATGTCGATCTTCCTTCCCTCCCTCTGCCTCCTGTGCGTTCCTCCCAAGAATTTGTCCTTGATCCCATGAGGAATAAGTGCCGGAAGATGACTACCTCACTGATCAATACTTTACCACTGAAACAAGACTCCAGGGTCATTAGTTTAATGACACAGTGTAGTTGAGCAGAAAATCCTCTGACTTGCTCAAGGGAGGTACAACATGCACAGCCTGCAACCTGTTAAAGCACATAGGAATAATGATTTTGTCTACCGTACATTGGCACCAATCTAAAAGGAACCTGCAGTTAAGTCACCACCTGCTCCGATGATTTGTGATTTTTTTTTAACTGGAGCAGAATTAGGCCATTCGGCCCATCAAGTCTACTCCGCCATTCAATCATGGCTGATCTATCTCTTTCCCTTTCAACCCCATTCTCCTGCCTTCTCCCCATAACCCTTGACACCCTTACTAGGGCGGCACGGCGGCAGATTTGCTGCATTCCAGCACCAAGGACCCGGGTTCCATCCCGACGACGGGCGCTGTCTGCACGGAGTTTTGCGTTCTCCCCGTGGCCTGCGTGGGTTTACTCCGAGATTTTCAGTTTGCTCCCACACTCCAAAGAGTTGATAAGATAGTTTAGCCACTGAAGCTAAGGAGCGCGTTATTTTCTGGGAATGATTTCCCGCTCTCATTTCATTTCTTTTATATTGCATTTTCAGGCGTATCAATATTTAACCAGAGGTCTTTAACTAGTTTAACAAAATGACTCTTTTATTCATACGAGGGCATCTTTTTCTTTAATCTAATAGGTGTCAAACCACAACAGGCTCTTTGAATTCAGTATTTCATCCAACAATCTGGTGAATTGGCGCAGCGGTAGATTTGCTGCCTTATAGCGCCGGGTTCGATCCTGACCACGGGCGCTGACAGTACAGAGTTTGTTCGTTCTCCCCGCGACTGCGTGGGCTTTCTCCGGGTGCTCCGGTTTCCTCCCGCACTCCAAAGAGGCACAGGTTTGTAGGCTAATTGGCTTTGGTAAAGAGAGTGAGTGAGTGATAGTGTTAGCATGTGGGGATCGCTGGTCGACGCAGACTCTGCGGGCCGAAGAGCCTGTTTCCGCGCTGCATCTCTGAAACTAAAACTAATCAAGAATCTGTCAATCTCCGGCTTAAAAATATCCATTGACCCGGCCTGTACGGGCTTCACTTCACTGAAATGGCCCATAGAGACGTCTCGTATATTGCCGCACTGATTGAACGAGATATCTGAGTTAGCTGCTTGTGGGATGATCTTTGAGTGCAGTTACATAGCCAACCTTCTGTTTGAAATGTGCAAACATATTGCTTCTGATCCGGGGAGGGGTGTTGGCAGCTTGCAACAGTTGTTGGGTTTTTTTAGTTTAGTTTAATTTTAGTTGAGTTCAGCATGGAAACAGGCCCTTCGGCCCACCAAGTCTGCACCTGGCCAGCGATCCCTATCCTACACACATCCTACTAGGGACAATTTAAACACACTGTGGAAATGTCTGCCTCAGAGGGCGGTGGAGGCCGGTTCTCTGGATACTTTCAGGAGAGAGCTAGATAGGGCTCTTAAAGATAGCGGAGTCAGGGGGTATGGGGAGAAGGCAGGAACGGGGTACTGATTGTGGATGATCAGCCATGATCACATTGAATGGCGGTGCTGGGTCGAAGGGCTGAATGGCCTACTCCTGCACCTATAGTCTATTGTCACACACACACACCAAGCCAAGTAACCTGCACGACTTTGGAGTGTGGGAGGAAACCCGAAGATCTCGGAGAAAACACACGCGGGTCAAGGGGAGAACGTACTAACTCCGTACAGACAGCGCCCGTAGTCTGGATCGAACCCGAGTCTCTGGCGCTACAAGCGCTGTAAGGCAGCAACTCTACCGCTGCACCACCGTGCCAGCTTTCATCAGCGTTCCTGCCCTCTCTCAGCTTACACCAGTCTGTGGTTTCCACTTTTTCTGTCTTCCCCCCCCCTAATCTTTGTCCTCCCTGCCCTCGGCTACCTGAAGCATTCTTGATCTGTAGGCTTCACACCTTACCCTTCCATATCTCTGTGTCTCCCTCTCCCCTGACTCTCAGACTCTCAGAAGAAAGGTCTGTAGACAGCACCCGTAGTCGGGATCGAACCCGGGGTCTCCGGCGCTGCAAGTGCTGTAAGGCAGCAACTCTACCACTGTCTGCTGTCTGAAGCTCCAGCCTGTCTCTCTGGTGTACTACTAGGGGGAGAGGATGTGCTCTTGTTCGGAGATGCACTGAATGTTTGAGTACATGTAAATTATTATTCGGACACACATCTCTCTGTGTATGCTTCCAGTCAACCACGACCCACATCCTTTGCATCCTAACCTGTCAGTAATTCCATCTCCGAGGAGAAACAATGGGTGGCGTTTCGGGTCGAGACCCTTCCTTTTCTCACATACCTCTGTCTCCCTCGTGCTGGTTCGTGCTGAAGATTCACGAGGAAGTTGCCAGGACTCGAGGGCCTGAGCTACAGGGAGAGGTTGGGCAGGCTGGGACTCTATTCCATGGAGGGCAGGAGGGTGGGGAGTGATCTTATAGAGGTGTACAAAATCACGAGGGGAATAGATTAGGTAGGCGCACAAAGTCTCTTGCCCCGAGTAGGGGAATCGAGATCCAGAGGATATAGATTTAAGATGAGGGGGAGAAGGCAGGAACGGGGCACTGATTGTGGATGATCAGCCATGATCACATTGAGTGGTGGTGCTGGCTCGAAGGGCCGAATGGCCTACTCTTACATCTATTGTCTATTGAAAGATTTAATAGGAACCCAAGGGATATTTTTTTTTTTACTACGCAAAGGGTGGTGGGTGTATGGAACGAGCTGCCGGATGAGATAGTTGAGGCTGTCACAATGTTCAAGAAATATTTAGACAGGTATCAGACAACTGAACCATCCTACCACCAACTAGAGAGCATACTGAACAAATATCTACCTCAATGGAGACCCTTGGACTCTTTGATTGGACTTTACCTTGCACTAAACGTTATTCACGAGATTCACTTTATCATATATCTGTACACTGCAAATGGCTCGATTGTAATCATGTGTTGTCTTTCTGCTGACTGGATAGCATGCAACAAAAGATTATCACTGTACCTC